>NC_138300.1:117170000-117180000 GCF_965601325.2 Salmo salar
GGTGAATCTAGCAAGGCGTCAAAACACGTGTCAAAAGTTTCACCATAAACATAGAAAAAACTCACCATGAACATAGAAAATGTTTAACTTGAACATTGTCTGTGTGTCTAAACCTCACAATGGCAGATGCAATGACCTAATCCCAAATAGACTGTGGTGTCTGTGCACAGTGTGAACACTAAGAGACAGACATACACTCAATCAATCAATACCGAGTACTCACTCTCTATGGGGATGCCATTCATGGCCCAGTTGATGGTGGGTTTGGGAGTACCACTGGCCCTACAGATCAATTGACCCTTCTCTTTAGGGGCCAGCACCAGGTTCCTGGGGGTAGTGAGCCAGTACGGTGCCGCTGGGAGGGGAGGGCCAGATGAACACAAGGCAAGCAGACAGTTGGTTAAAGGTAGAATATAGAAGTTCAGTTGATGGTCACCACACATTAGGACTTGAATGCTGGCTGTATGGTTGGATCATTTTTTGTATTTGTTTTTTTTTAACAAGGCAATGTTGCTGTAGAATTTGCATCAAAATACAAGGTTTAACAAGGAAAACTAAAAAGGAATGTGATGGGAGAGAATAATGGTCAGAAAGGTTACACAATACTGAAAGGCAGGAAAGCGGTTAATGCCTGAACCCTCTGCTCCGGATTCCACCATTTAAAAATCAATAAGGGAGATTGAAAGAGAGGATAAAAGCCCTGGAGGCAGCCATACCTTCCTGACCCCTTTCAGCCCTGCTCTTCACAGACCTTTTTTTGTGCTGTTATTGAATGGGTAGGACAGTGACAGTTTTGTGGTGTTATTGAATGGGTAGGACAGTGAACATTTTGTGGTGCTATTGAATGGGTGGGACAGTGACAGTTTTGTGGTGTTATTGAATGGGTAGGACAGTGAACATTTTGTGGTGTTATTGAATGGGTAGGACAGTGACCGTTTTGGGATGTTATTGAATGGGTGGGACAGTGACCGTTTTGTGATGTTATTGAATGGCTAGGACAGTGACAGTTTTGGGATGTTATTGAATGGGTAGGACAGTGACCGTTTTGGGATGTTATTGAATGGGTGGGACAGTGACAGGAACTCAAGTCCTTCTGTTCACCTGACTTAGAGTTCCTCACAATCAAATGCCGACCGCATTATCTACCTAGAGAATTCTCTTTGATTATAATCACAGCCACATATATCTCCCCCCCAAGCAGACACATCGACGGGCCTGAACGAACTTCATTTGACTCTATGTAAACTGGAAACCACATATCCTGAGGCTGCATTTCTTGCAGCTGGGGATTTTAACAAGGCTAATCTGAAAACAAGGCTCCCTAAATTCTATCAGCATATCGATTGCGCTACCAGGGCTGGCAAAACTCTAGATAATTGTTATTCTAACTTCCGCGACGCATATAAGGCCCTCCCCCGCCCTCCTTTCGGAAAAGCTGACCATGACTCCATTTTGTTGCTTCCAGCCTATAGACAGAACCTAAAACAGGAAACTCCCGCTGAGGTCTGTTCAACGCTGGTCCGACCAATCGGATTCCACGCTTCAAGATTGCTTCGATCATGTGGACTGGGATATGTTGCGCTTTGCGGCGAACAACAACATTGATGAATACGCTGATTCGGTGAGCGGGTTTATTAGCAAGTGCATCGGCGATGTTGTACCCACTGCGTCTTTTAAAACATTCCCAAACCAGAAACCGTGGATTGATGGCAGCATCCTCGCAAAACTGAAAGTGCGAACCACTGCTTTTAATCAGGGCAAGGTGACTGGAAACATGACCGAATACAAACAGTGTAGCTATTCCCTCTGCAAGGCAATCAAACAAGCTAAGGGTCAGTATAGAGACAAAGTGGAGTCACAATTCAACGGCTCAGTCACGAAAGGTATGTGGCAGGGTCTACAGTCAATCACGGACTATAAAAGGAAAACCAGCCCCGACGCGTACCAGGATGTCTTGTTCCCAGACAGACTAAACAACTTCTTTGCTCGCTTTGAGGACAATACAGTGCTACTGACACGGCCCGCTACCAAAACCTGCGGGCTCTCCTTCACTGCAGCCGACGTGAGCAAAACATTAAACGTGTCAACCCTCGCAAGGCTGCAGGCCCAGACGGCATCCCCAGCCGCATCCTCAGAGCATGCGCAGACCAGCTGGCTGGTGTGTTTACAGACATATTCAATCAATCCTTATCCCAGTCTGCTGTCCCCACATGCTTCAAGAGGGCCACCATTGTTCCTGTTCCCAAGAAAGCTAAGGTAACTGAACTAAATGACTATCGCCCCGTAGCACTCACTTCCGTCATCATGAAGTGCTTTGAGAGACTAGTCAAGGACCATATCACCTCCACCCTACCTGACACCCTAGACCCACTCCAATTTGCTTACCGCCCCAATAGGTCCACAGACGACGCAATCGCAATCACACTGCACACTGCCCTAACCCATCTGGACAACAGGAATATCTATGTGAGAATGCTGTTCATCGACTACAGCTCAGCATTTAACACCATAGTACCCTCCAAACTCGTCATCAAGCTCGGGACCCTGGGTCTCGACCCCGCCCTGAGCAACTGGGTCCTGGACTTCCTGACAGGCCGCCCCCAGGTGGTGAGGGTAGGTAACAACATCTCCACCCCGCTGATCCTCAACACTGGGGCCCCACAAGGGTGTGTTCTCAGCCCTCTCCTGTACTCCCTCCAACTCAATCATCAAGTTTGCAGACGACACTACAGTGGTAGGCTTAATTACCAACAATGACGAGACGGCCTACAGGGAGGTGGTGAGGGCCCTCGGAGTGTGGTGTCAGGAAAATAACCTCACACTCAACATCAACAAAACAAAACAAAGGAGGTGATCGTGGACTTCAGGAAACAGTAGAGGGAGCATCCCCCTTATCCACATCGACGGGACAGTAGTGGAGAGGGTAGAAAGTTTTAAGTTCCTCGGCGTACACATCACGGACAAACTGAAATGGTCCAACCACACAGACAGCGTGGTGAAGAAGGCGCAGCAGCAACCAAAAACACTCACAAACTTTTACAGATGCACAATCGAGAGCATCCTGTCGGGCTGTATCACCGCCTGGTACGGCAACTGCTCCGCCCATAACCGGAAGGCATTACAGAGGGTAGTGAGGTCTGCAGAACGCATCACCGGGGGCAAACTACCTGCCCTCCAGGACACCTACACCACCCGATGTCACAGGAAGGCCAAAAAGATCATCAAGGACAACAACCACCCGAGCCACTACCTGTTCACCCCGCTATCATCCAGAAGGCGAGGTCAGTACAGGTGCATCAAAGCTGGGACCGAGAGACTGAAAAACAGCTTCTATCTCAAGGCCATCAGACTGTTAAACAGCCATCACTAACATTGAGTGGCTGCTGCCAACATACTGACTCTACTCCAGCCACTTTAATAATGGAAAAATGTATGTAATAAATGTATCACTAGTCACTTTAAACAATGCCACTTTATATAATGTTTACATACCCTACATTACTCATCTCATATATATACTGTACTCTATACCATCTACTGCATCTTGCCATCTTGATATAATGTATCACTAGCCACTTTAAACAATGCCACTTTTATATGTTTACATATCCTACATTACTCATCTCATATGTATATACTGTACTCTATACCATCCGCTGCATCTTGCCTATGCCGTTCGGCCATCGCTCATTCATATATTTTTTTTAGGTACATATTCTTATTCATTCCTTTACACTTGTGTGTATAAGGTAATTGTTGTGAAATTGTTAGGTTAGATTACTCGTTGGATATTACTGCATGGTTGGAACTATAAGCACAAGCATTTCGCTACACCCGCATTAACATCTTCTAACCATGTGTATGTGACAAATAAAATATTTGATTTGATTTGATTGAATGGGTAGGACAGTGACAGGCAGACAGGAAAGGCAGGAGGAGTCCACATCAGAAGGGCGGGTGCAGGACCCATGCAGACCCTGCTATAGACTACGTGTGCTAGAGTTATTGGAACTAACTGCTAGGTCACATGACATACCTTTGACAGTGACACGGATGGTGTGGTGTACGGAGGCCAGGCGGTTGTGGGCAGTGCAGCGGTACTCGCCGGCGTCGGCGTCGGACACGTTCACGATACGCAGTATCTTCTGGAAGGTCACGATGGAGGTACGCTTGTCAGGGAACTCCCCGCTCAGCTTACTCCACGAGACCTCTGGAGTGGGACTGGATAGGGAATAGGGGGAGAAGAGGGAGGGAGAGAGAGAGAGAGAGAGAGAGAGAGAGAGAGAGAGAGAGAGAGAGAGAGAGAGAGACAGAGGGAGAGAGAGAGAGAGAGAGAGACAGAGACAGAGACAGAGACAGAGACAGAGAGAGAGAGAGAGAGAGAGAGAAAGAGAGAGAGAGAGAGAGAGAGAGAGAGAGAGAGAGAGAGAGAGAGAGAATAGTGTGGAGGCATACGTTTCCAGTGAACTTGTTTAGGTCACTATGATCTATAAGCACACATTAATAATAGAGGTAATAATTATTAATAATAGAGGTATACCGTACACAACACATAATACAGGTACAACACATTTGCAGTTTCTCATTGGCACCAAGTACTTACAGTCCTTCAGTGATGCACTCCAACTCCAGGACCTGTCCTCTCAGCACCATCTTGGAGCTGCTGGAGCCAGAAGGGATGAGGAAAGTAGGTTTCCTCTCCTCCGCCAAGCCGTCTGCAGTCACAATGGAGGGGTCAGAGACACAGCTAGTCACAACAAGACTACTGCTGTTCTGTCCATTTTATTCCTGGGGTTTTACCAAGGTCGGTGTTGTACCACTGTGAAGGTACAGGTCAGGGCTCACATACTCAAACACAGCAGTTGACTTTTTAAAAGGTGATTTGTGTTTGAGCTGACATCAGCAGCGTTTATAGTGAAGAGTAAGGGAAATTGCCTTTAAAAGTCGATCGCAGTGTACAGGTCGTAAATGTGTTGGAATGAATCCCTGCCTTCATGTATTACTGTGAAGGGGTTCTTTGGTCGAGCGGTAGGACTGTACTGAGAGGTGGTGCATATCTACAACATGTTGTTTTCCTGTACCAGATAGTAAGGATACCAGATAGTAAACTACTTTCCAGTCCAATGTGAGGATTAGGATAATCTTCTCAAAAGAATCATCTTTGAATATGATTCTATGATATTAAGAGTTCAACAAATGGTGCTTGTGATGATGGCAATGATCATACAGAAAGAGAGGTACAGCGTTTCTGTCAGATCAGTCTGTCTGTAGCCTCATCTGTTGTACGGCTGACTGCTTGCCTGCGTGACATGTAGCTTCAGGGTACTCGACAGACAGACGCATAGGAAGTGACGCTTTTGCAAACAATGAGAAATGAACTGATAGGAAATGAAAGATGTCAGACACAGTGGAGAGGTTTTAAGTGGATTGGGAAGAAAGAATTCGGTTGGCTGGGTGAAGAGAATAGATGAACAGACTAGAGTGGTAGTGGTTGGAACATTCACAGTTTGTAAGGCTGTCAATCTGCTTTGCTCTAATGAAATATATTACTATAATAGAGAGAAAGCTTTCCAAAAGTAGCCTACTGAATGTAATACAGACCTACTGAATGTAATACAGACCTACTGAATGTAATACAGACCTACTGAATGTAATACAGACCTACTGAATGTAATACAGACAGACCTACTGAATGTAATACAGACCTACTGAATGTAATACAGACCTACTGAATGTAATACAGACAGACCTACTGAATGTAATACAGACCTACTGAATGTAATACAGACAGACGCACTGAATGTAATACAGACAGACCTACTGAATGTAATACAGACAGACCTACTGAATGTAATACAGACAGACCTACTGAATGTAATACAGACAGACCTACTGAATGTAATAAAGACCTACTGAATGTAATACAGACAGACCTACTGAATGTAATACAGACCTACTGAATGTAATACAGACCTACTGAATGTAATACAGACAGACGTACTGAATGTAATACAGACAGACCTACTGAATGTAATACAGACCTACTGAATGTAATACAGACAGACCTACTGAATGTATTACAGACAGACCTACTGAATGTAATACAGACAGACCTACTGAATGTAATACAGACAGACGTACTGAATGTAATACAGACAGACGTACTGAATGTAATACAGACAGACCTACTGAATGTAATACAGACCTACTGAATGTAATACAGACGTACTGATTGTAATACAGACAGACCTACTGAATGTAATACAGACCTACTGAATGTAATACAGACCTAATGAATGTAATACAGACAGACCTACTGAATGTAATACAGACAGACCAACTGGATGTAATACAGACCTACTGAATGTAATACAGACCTAATGAATGTAATACAGACCTACTGAATGTAATACAGACAGACCTACTGAATGTAATACAGACAGACCTACTGGATGTAATACAGACCTACTGAATGTAATACAGACCTAATGAATGTAATACAGACAGACCTACTGAATGTAATACAGACCTAATGAATGTAATACAGACCTACTGAATGTAATACAGACAGACCTACTGAATGTAATACAGACAGACCTACTGGATGTAATACAGACCTACTGAATGTAATACAGATGTAATTTGTCCATTTGAATTTATAAAATATGAGCAAGGCAAAGGAGGAACCATCATGCAGTGGTTCATTTTAGTCATTTGAAATTATGTTAATAAATAGTTGCTGTAGAAAAGATAATGTCTTTCACAAAAATGTATTCATTGGTCAAGTTATGGTGGGAAGTGGGGTTAGGTTAAGGTTTAGGAGGTTAATGCTACTGATTGATTTCTAGTATTGGTTTACTACTAAAGATGAGGACAATCACAAGGGTAAGGTTAAGGTTTAGAGGTCGATGTTAGTGGTTGGTTTCTATTGGTTGACGGCTATGGGAGGACAGAGCCACTAGGGGGTGCCAAAACTCACCACTAAACAAATCAGTTTCATTGAATAAAGCAGCAACAGTCTCATTGACTGCATCCACTGTAACACAACAGAAAATAATCAAACATGCCACATGTTGAAGTCAATAAAGTGATTGGACAAATAAACATGAATGGCTGAATACTAAAATCAAACTGTGTGAACTGAACAAAATGCTGAATGATGATCATAGATATACTGTAGATAAAGAATAGATGGTCAAATCGTGTCTGTGAACCTGTATCGTCATGACGATCAGTCAGTGGTAACTGGACTGTATGAGAAAGCCTTTTGTTGTTGAGAGAGGCTTTTCATGATGACTACTAGACTACTACTGGCGACGCTGACGTTGGGATCACTGATAGGAAACTCCTATGCAAACTGACACACACATTCAATACTGAGCACACGCGCACACACACACACACACACACACACACACACACACACACACACACACACACACACACACACACACACACACACACACACACACACACACATGCAAGAACACACACACAATGTGCACATGCACACATTCACGCACACACACATTCCCACACACACACACACACACACACACACACACACACACACACATACACTTACGGTTGAGCACTAAGAGGGTGATGGGTTGTTTCTGCTGGATGGTCTGAGTGTGAGGGAAACGAGCGTAACAGATGTAGTCGTTCCTCGAGTCCTCCTTCAGAACGTTGGAGAAGTACAAGTCTCCGTTCAACGCCTGGAACACACGGCTGCTCTGAGGCAGTCTCTGGAAGTCTGGGGGAGGAGAGAAGTCAACACGAGGAGAGAAGTCAACATGAGGAGAGAAGTCAACACGAGGAGAGAAGTCAACACGAGAAGAGAAGTCAACACGAGGAGAGAAGTCAACACGAGGAGAGAAGTCAACATGAGGAAAGAAGTCAACACGAGGAGAGAAGTCAACACGAGGAGAGAAATCAACACGAGGAGAGAAGTCAACATGAGGAGAGAAGTCAACACGAGGAGAGAAGTCAACACGAGGAGAGAAATCAACATGAGGAGAGAAGTCAACATGAGGAGAGAAGTCAACACGAGGAGAGAAGTCAACACGAGGAGAGAAGTCAACACGAGGAGAGAAGTCAACACGAGGAGGTATCTATGCATCTACAGTAAACTACAGCACAACAGACAGTGGACTATAAAGACCAGACTTACTGACGTCCATCCAGAAGATGATGGGAGGGGGTAGGCCAGCAGGGGGCCGGCAATGTAGCACTAGAGCCTCGCCCTCCTGAACTCTGATTGGCTCGTTCCTCTCCTTTGACCACAAGGGGGACCCTGAAATACACATGAGGGAAACAGGTTTCTACATGAGGTTTCTACATTTACCTAACGTCACCAAGAAGACTGAGTGAATAAAAGGAATGAGTTCTAGCTACATGAAAGGAATGAGTTCTAGCTACATGAATGGAATGAGTTCTAGCTACATGAAAGGAATGAGTTCTAGCTACATGAAAGGAATGAGTTCTAGCTACATGAATGGAATGAGTTCTAGCTACATGAAAGGAATGAGTTCTAGCTACATGAAAGGAATGAGTTCTAGCTGCATGAAAGGAATGAGTTCTAGCGACAAGAAAGGAATGAGTTCTAGCTACATGAAAGGAATGAGTTCTAGCGACAAGAAAGGAATGAGTTCTAGCTACATGAATGGAATGAGTTCTAGCTACATGGAAGGAATGAGTTCTAGCTGCATGAAAGGAATGAGTTCTAGCTGCATGAAAGGAATGAGTTCTAGCTACAAGAAAGGAATGCTACATGGAAGGAATGAGTTCTAGCTACATGAAATGAATGAGTTCTAGCTACATGAAAGGAATGAGTTCTAGCTACATGAATGGAATGAGTTCTAGCTACATGAATGGAATGAGTTCTAGGTACATGAATGGAATGAGATCTAGCTACATGAATGGAATGAGTTCTAGCTACATGAATGGAATGAGTTCTAGGTACATGAATGGAATGAGATCTAGCTACATGAATGGAATGAGTTCTAGCTACATGAATGGAATGAGTTCTAGCTACATGAATGGAATGAGTTCTAGATACATGAATGGAATGAGTTCTAGCTACATGAATGGAATGAGTTCTAGCTACATGAATGGAATGAGTTCTAGCTACATGAATGGAATGAGTTCTAGCTACATGAAAGGAATGAGTTCTAGCTACATGAAAGGAATGCTACATGAATGGAATGAGTTCTAGCTACATGAATGGAATGAGGTCTAGCTACATGAAAGGAATGAGTTCTAGCTACATGAAAGGAATGAGTTCTAGCTACATGAATGGAATGAGTTCTAGCTACATGAAAGGAATGAGTTCTAGCTACATGAAAGGAATGAGTTCTAGCTGCATGAAAGGAATGAGTTCTAGCGACAAGAAAGGAATGAGTTCTAGCTACATGAATGGAATGAGTTCTAGCTACATGAAAGGAATGAGTTCTAGCGACAAGAAAGGAATGAGTTCTAGCTACATGAATGGAATGAGTTCTAGCTACATGAAAGGAATGAGTTCTAGCTACATGAAAGGAATGAGTTCTAGGTACATGAATGGAATGAGTTCTAGCTGCATGAAAGGAATGAGTTCTAGCTACATGAAAGGAATGAGTTCTAGCTGCATGAAAGGAATGAGTTCTAGCTGCATGAAAGGAATGAGGTCTAGCTACATGAAAGGAATGAGTTCTAGCTACAAGAAAGGAATGCTACATGGAAGGAATGAGTTCTAGCTACATGAAATGAATGAGTTCTAGCTACATGAAAGGAATGAGTTCTAGCTACATGAATGGAATGAGTTCTAGCTACATGAATGGAATGAGTTCTAGCTACATGAATGGAATGAGTTCTAGCTACATGAATGGAATGAGATCTAGCTACATGAATGGAATGAGTTCTAGCTTCATGAATGGAATGAGTTCTAGCTACATGAATGGAATGAGTTCTAGATACATGAATGGAATGAGGTCTAGCTACATGAATTGAATGAGTTCTA
>NC_138300.1:117185000-117282500 GCF_965601325.2 Salmo salar
ATACAGGGAGGGAGAGGGAGAGAGAGAGAGAAGCAGAGGCAGAGGGATATACAGGGAGGGAGAGGGAGAGAGAGAGAGAAGCAGAGGCAGAGGGATATACAGGGAGGGAGAGAGAGAAGCAGAGGCAGAGGGATATACAGGGAGGGAGAGAAGAGAAGCAGAGGCAGAGGGATATACAGGGAGGGAGAGGGGAGAGAGAGAGAGAAGCAGAGGCAGAGGGATATACAGGGAGGGAGAGAGAGAAGCAGAGGCAGAGGGATATACAGGGAGGGAGAGAGAGAAGCAGAGGCAGAGGGATATACAGGGAGGGAGAGGGAGAGAGAGAGAGAGAAGCAGAGGCAGAGGGATATACAGGGAGGGAGAGAGAGAAGCAGAGGCAGAGGGATATACAGGGAGGGAGAGAGAGAAGCAGAGGCAGAGGGATATACAGGGAGGGAGAGAGAGAAGCAGAGGCAGAGGGATATACAGGGAGGGAGAGGGAGAGAAAGAAGCAGAGGCAGAGGGATATACAGGGAGGGAGAGGGAGCGGGAGAGAAAGAGAGATGGAGGATAAACAAACTTTGACTTTGCTTGAAAGTGATGTGTTTAGTTCTTTCAGTCTAGTGGGAGCGACAAACTAAAATAGGTCTGCCTCTTTAGAGGTTATTACAACCTCTTCCAGACTCCACAGCAATATAATGAATGTGATGTGTTCATAGTTCTTCTTACGGTCTAGTGGGACCTCCAGAGCGTTGCCTAGGTGACCCAAGATCAGCATCAGGAACACTGCTGCACCCAGCCTCGTCCTCGTCCTCTCCATGATTGGTTATCTGACACGAAGGTCCTCCCCCCAGACGCAGATAAGACCCGCCTCTCTCCTCAATCAGAACGGCTCAGACTCGTGCACATTTACAACTAAAGAGAGAGAGAGAGAGAAAGATGGAGAAAGAGAGAGCGGGAGAAAGAGAGAGAGTTCGAGAAAAATGGAGAAGAGGAAAAATAGGAGGAACATATAGGAACATACATTATTCAGATGAAAAGGCAAAGCACATCCTCTCCAGTATCTATGGTCATAAATCAAGAGACTGAGAAGAGACTGAGACCGTTTCAGATGTACAGTTAGATCAATAGCAGGTGACTGAGACTGTGTCACGTTTCAGATGTACAGTTAGATCAATAGCAGGTGACTGAGACTGTGTCACGTTTCAGATGTATAGTTAAATCAATAGCAGGTGACTGAGACTGTGTCACGTTTCAGATGTACAGTTAGATCAATAGCAGGTGACTGAGACTGTGTCACGTTTCAGATGTATAGTTAAATCAATAGCAGGTGACTGAGACTGTGCCACGTTTCAGATGTATAGTTAAATCAATAGCAGGTGACTGAGACTGTGTCACGTTTCAGATGTACAGTTAAATCAATAGCAGGTGACTGAGACTGTGTCACGTTTCAGATGTATAGTTAAATCAATAGCAGGTGACTGAGACTGTGCCCACGTTTCAGATGTACAGTTAAATCAATAGCAGGTGACTGAGACTGTGTCATGTTTCAGATGTATAGTTAAATCAATAGCAGGTGACTGAGACTGTGCCACGTTTCAGATGTACAGTTAAATCAATAGCAGGTGACTGAGACTGTGTCACGTTTCAGATGTACAGTTAAATCAATAGCAGGTGAAGTCATTATTCACTCTAGAGAGACAGATACAGGTGGCTGTCGCTGTGTGACTGTGGATCCAAGGTAGTTTCTATGCAGATGGAGATGGACTTAGCTGGGAGATGTGAACAATTGTTTTGATCTAGTGCGCTCTGATGAATGTGTGTGTGTGTGTGGTGTGTGTGTGTGTGTGTGTGTGTGTGTGTGTGTGTGTGTGTGTGTGTGTGTGTGTGTGTGTGTGTGTGTGTGTGTGTGTGTGTGTGTGTGTGTGTGTGTGTGTGTGTGTGTGTGTGTGTGTGTGTGCGTGCGTGCGTGCGTGTGTGCGTGTGTGTGTGTGTAGTGTGCTCCATTGGGGAGCGACGTGGCCCACACGGATTCATATAGCTGATTCACTGCCATGACGTTAGTACCATTAAGCTACTGCCATATCGATCACATCAGTCCTCAACCTCAGATGACATGCTGCCAGTGGATAACTCTCCTCCCCTCTCTCCTCTCCTCACCTCTCCTCTCTCCTCTCCTCTCCTCTCCTCTCCTCTCCTCTCCTCTCCTCTCCTCTCCTCTCCTCTCCTCTCCTCTCCTCTCCTCTCCTCCCCTCTCCCCTCTCCTCTCTCCTCTCCTCTCTCCTCTGCTGTACAGAAATCCAGCCTAAAACCCCAAACAGCAAGCAAAGCATGTGAAAGAAGCACGGTGGCTAGGAAAAAACTCCCTAGGAAAAACTCCCTAGAAAGGCCAAAAACCTAGGAAGAAACCTAGAGAGGAACCAGGCTATGAGGGATGGCCAGTCCTCTTCTGGCTGTGCAGGGTGGATATTATAACAGAACTTGGTCAAGATGTTAAAATGTTCATAAATGACCAGCATGGTCAAATAATAATAATCATAGTAGTTGTCGAGGGTGCAACAAGCACGTCCCGGTGAACAGGTCAGGGTTCCATAGCCGCAGGCAGAACAGTTGAAACTGGAGCAGCAGCACGGCCAGGTGGACTGGGGACAGCAAGGAGTCATCATACCAGGTAGTCCTGAGGCATGGTCCAAGGGCTCAGGTCCTCCTCCCCTCCCCTCTCTCCTCTCCTCCCCTCCCCTCCCCTTGCTTCTCCCCTCCCCTCTCTCCTCTCCTCTCCTCCCCTTCCCTCCCCTCCCCTCTCTCCTCTCCTCCCCTCCCCTCCCCTTGCTCCTCCCCTCCCCTCTCTCCTCCCCTCCCCTCCCCTTGCTTCTCCCCTCCCCTCTCTCCTCTCCTCCCCTCTCTCCTCTCCTCCCCTCCCCTCCCCTCTCTCCTCTCCTCTCCTCTCCTCCCCTTCCTTCCCCTCCCCTCTCTCCTCCCCTCCCCTCCCCTTGCTTCTCCCCTCCCCTCTCTCCTCCCCTCCCCTCTCTCCTCTCCTCTCCTCCCCTCCCCTTGCTCCTCCCCTCCCCTCTCTCCTCCCCTTGCTTCTCCCGTCCCCTCTCTCCTCTCCTCCCCTCTCTCCTCTCCTCCCCTCCCCTCCCCTTGCTCCTCCCCTCCCCTCCCTCCTCCCCTCCCCTCTCTCCTCTCCTCCCCTCTCTCCTCTCCTCTCCTCTCCTCCCCTCTCTCCTCTCCACCCCTTCCCTCCCCTCCCCTCTCTCCTCTCCTCCCCTCCCCTCTCTCCCCTTGCTCCTCCCCTCCCCTCCCTCCTCCCCTCCCCTCCCTCCTCCCCTCCCCTCTCTCCTCCCCTCCCCTCTCTCCTCTCCTCCCCTCCCCTCCCCTTGCTTCTCCCCTCCCCTCTCTCCTCTCCTCTCCTCCCCTTCCCTCCCCTCCCCTCTCTCCTCTCCTCCCCTCCCCTCCCCTTGCTCCTCCCCTCCCCTCTCTCCTCCCCTCCCCTTGCTTCTCCCCTCCCCTCTCTCCTCTCCTCTCCTCCCCTTCCCTCCCCTCCCCTCTCTCCTCCCCTCCCCTCCCCTTGCTTCTCCCTCCCCTCCCCTTGCTTCTCCCCTTCCCTCTCTCCTCTCCTCCCCTCCCCTCCCCTTGCTTCTCCCCTCCCCTCTCTCCTCTCCCCTCCTCTCTCCTCTCCTCCCCTCCCCTTGCTCCTCCCCTCCCCTCTCTCCTCCCCTCCCCTCCCCTTGCTTCTCCCCTCCCTCTCTCCTCTCCTCCCCTCTCTCCTCTCCTCCCCTACCCTCCCCTTGCTCCTCCCCTCCCCTCCCTCCTCCCCTCCCCTCCCTCCTCCCCTCCCCTCTCTCCTCCCCTCTCTCCTCTCCTCCCCTTCCCTCCCCTCTCTCCTCTCCTCCCCTCCCCTCTCTCCCCTTGCTTCTCCCCTCCCCTCTCTCCTCTTTTCCCCTTCCCTCCCCTCCCCTCTCTCCTCCCCTCCCCTTGCTTCTCCCCTCCCCTCTCTCCTCTCCTCCCCTCTCTCCTCTCCTCCCCTCCCCTTGCTCCTCCCCTCCCCTCTCTCCTCCCCTCCCCTCCCCTTGCTTCTCCCCTCCCCTCTCTCCTCTCCTCCCCTCTCTCCTCTCCTCTCCTCTCCTCCCCTCCCCTCCCCTCCCCTTGCTCCTCCCCTCCCCTCCCTCCTCCCCTCCCCTCTCTTCCTCTCCTCCCCTCCCCTCCCCTCTCTCCTCCCCTCCCCTCTCTCCTCTTCTCCCTTCCCCTCTCTCCTCCCCTCCCCTCCTCTCCCATCCTCTAATCTGTCTTTCTGTCTGACTGACTGACTGAAATTAGGTCACAGGCAGAACCCTGACAACCAAGGAAGTAGAGAAGGTAGCTGACAGACATCAGCACGCATCAGTAATGAGAGAAGCAGAGATAGGGTTATGGTTATGGGATATGGTTTGTTGTAGAATCTCTAGGATAGTTAGATTGCTGTGATGCACCACTGTGTGGATGAGGGCTGTGTTTCTATGTTCAACTTCATTGAAGGGGATAGTATTGCACCTAATGATGGAAATCTGAGTGTTAATTGATAGACTGAGTGTTAATTGATTAACTGAGTGTTAATTGCATCAGGTTCATCATTATGCAATGTAACCAGAGGGTTATTCACCCAATATTAAAGTTGCAATCTGCAATAGCTACTGTTGTAACTATTAACTGTCCCTCAGATTGTGGCTTTATGTACTATATAAAGTTGACACTTGTGAAGATATGGAGCAGGAAATGAAGGGGCTCGCTTGTTGCCAGGCAGCTTAACAATGTCATTATGCCACTATCCAACCTAGAGAGAGAAAGAGAGAGAAGAGACAGAGAGAGAGGAGAGAGAGAGGAAAGAGGAGAGAAAGAGACAGAGAGAGAGAGAGAGAGAGAGAAAGAGAACCCAATGCGCCCTAGACCTTCTGTCTGACGACCAACTAGGGCCACCAAGCCACATAATAATACACACAGGCACAAACCACCTGAGAACACAGCAGGAAAGGGTGGCCACAGCACTCAAGGGAGTGATTGAAAAAGCTTCTTCCACTTTCCCCAACGCACAAGTGGTTATCTCCACCCTGCTACCACAAAAAGACCTGCTACCATACAGCGGGTAAACGCAAGTATTTCCTGTGACTGTGCCTCAAAACCAAATGTTTACCTGGCCCACCACTCCACCCTGGACTTGAACAGCCTCTATGACCAGGTCCACCTATACAAGGCAGCAGTGCCCACCTTCGCCCGGACCCTAAAGGACATCGCCCTCACCCGCAGCCCCAACACTTCACACAAGAGCAACAGATCAACACCCTTCCCAGACCAGCGAGACCCCCCCCCCCCCCCGGACCTACACATAGAGGACCCACGCCGAGAGGACCTACATCCAGACCACAACACCACCAGCCACATCCTTTTAGATAACTTCCTGGACAAAACATTCCACTGTAATAGTGAAGGTGTAAACTTGGCAGTAGAAAACCTAAACAGTATATTTGACCTCTCAGCTTCTCTATCAAATCTAAACATTTCAAGCAGATAACTAAGAAAATGAACAACAATGACAAATGGTTTGATGAAGAAAACAAAAACCTAAGAAAGAAATTGAGAAACCTATCCAACCAAAAACATAGAGACCCAGAAAACCTGAGCCTACGCCTTCACTATGGGGAATCACTAAAACAATACAGAAATACCCTCGGAAAAAGAAGGAACAGCACATCAGAAATCAGCTCAATGTAATTGAAGAATCCATAGACTCTAACCACTTCTGGGAAAATAGGAAAACACTAAACAAACAACAACACGAAGAGTTATCTATCCAAAACAGAGATGTATGGGTAAACCACTTCTCCAATCTTTTTGGCCCTATAACAAAGAACAAACAGGCAAAACATATACATGATCAAATACAAATCTTAGAATCATCTATTAAAGACTACCAGAACCCACGGGATTCTCCAAAACATTGAATGAACTACAGGACAAAATACAAACCCTCCAACCCAATAAGGCCTGCAGTGTTGATGGTATCCTCAATGAAATTATAAAATATACAGACCACAAATTCCAATTGGCTAAACTTACAATTGGCTATACTCTTTAACATCATCCTTAGCTCTGGCATCTTCCCCAAAATTTGTAACCAAGGACTGATCACCCCAATCCACAAAAGTGGAGACAAATTTGACCCCAATAACTACTGTGGGATATGCGTCAACCGCAACCTCGGGAAAATCCTCTGCATTAAAAAATTGGCAAAAAACACACATTTCTTTCCACATGGCTGTGGGGTGAGACAGGGATACAGCTTAAGCCGCAACCTCTTCAACATATATATCAACGAATTGGCGATGGCACTAGACCAGTCTGCAGCCCCCGGTCTCACCCTACTAGAATCTGAAGTCAAATGTCTACTGTTTGCTGATAATCTGGTGCTTCTGTCCCCAATCAAGGAGAGCCTACAGCAGCACCTAGATCTTCTGCACAGATTCTTTCAGACCTGGGCCCTGACAGTAAATCTCAGTAAGACAAAAATAATGGTGTTCCAAAAAAGGTCAAGTTGCCAGGACCACAAATACAAAATCCATCTAGACACCGTTGCCCTAGAGCACACAAAAAAATATACATACCTCGATCTAAACATCAATGTCACAGGTAACTTCCACAAAGCTGTGAACGATCTGAGAGACAAGGCAAGAAGGGCCTTCTATGCCATCAAAATGAACATAAAATTGGACATACCAATTAGGATCTGGCTACAAATACTTGAATCAGTTATATAACCCATTGCCCTTTATGGTTGTAAGATCTGGGGTCCGCTCACAAACCAAGAATTTACAAAATGTGACAAACACCAAATTGAGACTCTGCATGCAGAATTCTGCAAAAATATCCTCTGTGTACAATGTAAAACACCAAATAATGCATGCAGAACAGAATTAGGCCGATACCCGCTAATTATCAAAATCCAGGAAAGAGCCATTCAATTCTACAACCACCTAAAAGGAAGCGATTCCCAAATCTTCGATAACAAAGCCCTCACTGGTCCTGGGGCTCTGTTCACAAACACAAACAGACCCCACAGAGCCCCAGGACAGCAATACAATTAGACCCAACCAAATCATGAGAAAACAAAAAGATAGTTACTTGACATATTGGAAAGAATCAACAATTTTTTTTTGCAAATTAGAATGTTATTTGGCCCTAAACAGAGAGTACACAGTGGCAGAATACCTGACCACTGTGACTGTCCCAAATTAAAGGAAAGCTTTGACTATGTACAGACTCAGTCAGCATAGCCTTGCTATTGAGAAAGGCTGCCGTAGGCAGACCTGGCTCTCAAGAGAAGACAGGCTATGTACACATTGCCCACAATGATAAACTGTGTGTGTTTTTTGCCCACAATGATAAACTCCCATATCTATTGGGTGAAATACCAGTGTGCCATCACAACAGCAAGATTTGTGACCTGTTGCCACAAGAAAAGGGCAACTAGTGAAGAACAAACACCATTGTAAATACAACCCATAATTATGTTAATTTGTTTTAATTTATATACCTTAACCATTTGTACATAACATAACATTTGAAATGTCTTCATTCTTTTGGAACTTCTGTGAGTGTAATGTTTACTGTTCATTTAAATGTTTTATTTAACTTTAGTTTATTATCTACTTCACTTGCTTTGGCAATGTAAACATATGTTTCCCATGCCAATAAAGCCTTTAAATTGAAATTTAAATTGAGAGAGAGCGAGAGAGAGAGAGAGAGAGGGGGGAGAGTCAGAGAGAGGAGTCAGAGAGAGCGAGAGAAGAAACTGATTGAGAAAGAAGAGAGGAGAGAGAGAGAGAGGAGAGAGAGAGATAGAAAGGAGAGTCAGAGAGAGAGAGGAGAGTCAGAGAGAGCGAGAGAAGAAACTGATTGAGAAAGAAGAGAGGAGAGAGAGAGAGAGACAGAGGAGAGAGAGAGAGAGAGAGAGGAGAGTCAGAGAGAGAGAGAGAGAGGAGAGAGAGAGAGAGAGAGAGAGGAGAGTCAGAGAGAGAAAGAGGAGAGTCAGAGAGAGAGAGAGGAGAGTCAGAGAGAGAGAGGAGAGTCAGAGAGAGAGAGTGAAGAGGCAGAGAGAGAGAGAAGAGACAGAGAGAGAGAGAGAGAGCGAGAGACAGAAGAGAGTAAAAGACAGAGAGAGAGAAAGGAGGGGGGGGGGGGGGTGCCAAAGAAAAAAGGGAACAATTGCCAAGAAGAATAAGAATAGGAGATCAATTCCTGGAAATACAATCAAGGACTCTTCGAAATACCAGCCTCTTACTCGTTTTTTAAGCCAATTTGGAAGTGCTCTATTGAAACAGAATATCCTTACATCTTAGCGAATCATACGTAATTCAACAGTAGCATCATAAAATAGCCTATATACATTTGGTATGCATGCATACCCTACCATCAAACAGTAGAAATACTACACAGCTCTGCGGAAGAGATTGAGACATTTTCTCCATTTAGGAATTGGAGTATGACCTGATTTTATCCTGCTGCCTTCTTGCCAATGTCACCTGAGGCGCCCGGTCAGTGTCCCACTAAATCTAATGAAAATGTCACAGTCTTCCAGCACAGCAGAATAAAGTGCTCTGCCCGATTGTCTCGGACGGTGATATTTGATTTGGGATTTTTGTGTTACTCAATAAAGTAATAATGTGGTCCAATTAAGCCAGCCCTCTTTCCGTCTCTCTCTCCATCTTTTTCTTCTAGCCCCCATAGCTGCAGGGTGACTCAGGGGCCAGGACTGACTGGGGGAGTCTGATAGTACTTAGACACATCAGTAGTCTGCCCATTTTACACCATCGTGCCAAACCAGACCATACTGTGCTGGCTCTGAGATTTTCATTTTACATTGTCCTTTCCAGCATGGTTCCAGCAACTGTGGTGCATGTGTAACTGGGCCAGCCCTGTAGGCTACAGCTCAGCCCAGCTTGGTTTAGTAGTGGGAATTAACCCCTAATTCTCCCTACTTCCTGGAGTTACAGATGGACGATCTGATGTGTTGGTTAGTGGTGGAGTTACAGATGGACGATCTGATGTGTTGGTTAGTGGTGGAGTTACAGATGGATGATCTGATGTGTTGGTTAGTGGTGGAGTTACAGATGGACGATCTGATGTGTTGGTTAGTGGTGGAGTTACAGATGGATGATCTGATGTGTTGGTTAGTGGTGGAGTTACAGATGGATGATCTGATGTGTTGGTTAGTGGTGGAGTTACAGATAGATGATCTGATGTGTTGGTTAGTGGTGGAGTTACAGATGGATGATCTGATGTGTTGGTTAGTGGTGGAGTTACAGATAGATGATCTGATGTGTTGGTTAGTGGTGGAGTTACAGATAGATGATCTGATGTGTTGGTTAGTGGTGGAGTTACAGATGGATGATCTGATGTGTTGGTTAGTGGTGGAGTTACAGATGGATGATCTGATGTGTTGGTTAGTGGTGGAGTTACAGATGGATGATCTGATGTGTTGGTTAGTGGTGGAGTTACAGATGGATGATCTGATGTGTTGGTTAGTGGTGGAGTTACAGATGGATGATCTGATGTGTTGGTTAGTGGTGGAGTTACAGATGGATGATCTGATGTGTTGGTTAGTGGTGGAGTTACAGATGGATGATCTGATGTGTTGGTTAGTGGTGGAGTTACAGATGGATGATCTGATGTGTTGGTTAGTGGTATAGTTAGATGGATTTAGTGGCTAGCCCCTAGAGCCAATGCTTGGTGCTTGATAGATGAAGGACTTGGGGGAGGAGGGTTAATGTCTTCTACATGGCCCTGGCCCCTGCAATGAACTATAGCTCCCCAGGGAAACCCTGTATTACTCGCCTGGGGCAGCCAATCACGGGGCTGTGTACACTGGCCGACAGCTCCGGCTGAGGATTTGATACAATAAGATCCATGGAAGCCATTTCATCAAGTTCATTTACGATTGCAGGGCTAGGAGGCTAGGAGCACTGGACCAGAACCTGATAAAGGAGAACATAGAAGAAACACATCCGAGGACCACAATGGAAATAAGCTTTCCAGCTCTATTGTGTTATCCTTGATGATTATGTGGAGGGCGTCTCCAGCTGGAGCACTCTGTTATCTATGTATTTTAAAATACATTCAATCAATCACTCACTCTATTATCTAGCTGCAAATATCCAGTTCAAACTGTATGCTAGATATTGTACTGTAGGAAAACAACGAAAGTCACACTCTTTCGTTCGACCCGATGAGCCTTCCTCCAGTACAGTACTGTCAAATCATCAGGTCAGGTCAACAAAACCCATCTCTTTCCACAACAACAAGGCTATTAACGCCACACTGTGGTGGCCACTATTTCTTTAAAGCCATGAAACGTAGCATGAACGAGCTGATTTAGTATATAGAGACCAGGAGGACAGAATCTGACAGCATTGGACAGAATAGGGGGGGATATGACAGAATAGGACAGAATAGGAAATAATATGACAGGCCAGGAGGAGAGGAGGGAATAAATGTGTTCATTATAATCCCAAAGCCCCTGGATTCTTATCCGAGAGGGAGCCACCGCTCTGAGCCACCGCTCTGAGCCACAGCTCCATACAAAATTAAAGAGGTTTAGCAACTCTTCTCCTCCAGCTGGTCAGTGGAGTGTGTGTGTGTATGTGTGTGTGTGTGGGGGGGGGGGGTCCTTGAGAGAGGTGCTGCTGTGTAACTGAGTCCACCCAACAAGGCCACTAGTCCCGAAACCACAGCGGTACCACTGGGCCTGGAACACACTAGAGGAGACAACCACCTCCATAGCCTGAGGGTGTTCATCTCCTTCACAATACATCCAACTTGGGTCCAGAAACACCATCCATACACCTGACCCCAACACACAGACTCACAGAGACATGGATGTGCCCACACACCCTAACTTAGCCCAACATACAGTGCCTTCGGAAAGTATTCAGACCCTTTGACTTTTTCCACATTTTGTTACGTTACAGCCTTATTCTAAAATATATTCAATAAAAATCCTCAACAATCTATACACAATACCCCATAATGACAAAGTGAAAACAGGTTCTGAGGAATTCTAACACATTTATACAAAATTAAAAACAGAAATACCTTATTTACATACATTTTTAGACCCTTTGCTATGAAATTGAACTCAGGTGCATCCTGTTTCCATTGATCATCCTTGAGATGTTGATTGGACATGATTAGGAAAGGCACACAACTGTCTATATGTCCCACAGTTAACAGTGCATGTCAGAGCAAAAACCAAGCCATGAGGTCGAAGGAATTGTCCGTATAGATCCGAGACTGGATTGTGTTGAGGCACAGATCTGGGGAAAGTACCAAAAAATGTCTGCAGCATTGAAGGTCCCCAAGAACACAGTGGCCTCCATCATTCTTAAATGGAAGACGTTTGGAACCACAAGACTCTTCGTAGAGCTGGACACCCGGCCAAACTGAGCAATCGAGGGAGACTAGTCATGAAGATGAACGGAGCAAAGTAGAGAGAGATCCTTGATGAAAACCTGCTCCAGAGCGCTCAGGACCTCAGACTGGGGTGAAGGTTCACCTTCCAACAGGACAACAACCCTAAGCATAGAGCCAAGAAAACGAAGAATTGGCTTCGGGACAAGTCTCTGAATGTCCTTGAGTGGCACAGGCAGAGCCCGGGCTTGAACCTGATCTAACATCTCAGGAGAGCTTGTGAGAATCTGCAGAGAAGAATGGGAGAAACTCCCCAAATACAGGTGTGCCAAGCTTGTAGCATCATAACCAAGAATACTCGTGGCTGTAGCCAAAGGTGCTTCAACAAAGTACTGAGTAAAGGGTCTGAATAGTTATGTAAATGTAATACTTCAATTTTTTTATTTATTATGAATTTGCTAAACA
Source organism: Salmo salar (assembly GCF_965601325.2). Taxonomy (NCBI): domain Eukaryota; kingdom Metazoa; phylum Chordata; class Actinopteri; order Salmoniformes; family Salmonidae; genus Salmo; species Salmo salar. Next base: position 117,196,881 of record NC_138300.1, read on the forward strand.
TTTCTAAAAACCTGTTTTTGCTTGGTCATTATGGGGTATTGTGATGTCATTATGGGGTATTGTGATGTCATTATGGGGTATTGTGATGTCATTGTGGGGTATTGTGCATAGATTGATGAGGGAAAAAAAGCAATTCAATCATATTTTGTGGAAGAAGTCAAGGGGTCTGAATACTTACCAAAGGCACTGTATAAGCCTACCTAATCTGATCCTGTACAATGGTGTCTTGCCCATGCCCCACTTCCATGCCCCACTTCCATTACTAACCCACTATGCCACCCCATGCCCCACTTCCATTACTGACCCACTATGCCACCCCATTCCCCACTTCCATTACTAACCCACTATGCCACCCCATGCCCCACTTTCATTACTGACCCACTATGCCACCCCATGCCCCACTTCCATTACTAACCCACTATGACACCCCATGCTATGACACCCCATGCCCCACTTCCATTACTGACCCACTATGCCACCCCATTCCCCACTTCCATTACTGACCCACTATGCCACCCCATGCCCCACTTCCATTACTAACCCACTATGCCACCCCATGCCCCACTTCCATTACTAACCCACTATACCCACCCCATGCCCCACTTCCATTACTAACCCACTATGCCACCCCATGCCCCACTTTCATTACTGACCCACTATGCCACCCCATGCCCCACTTCCATTACTAACCCACTATGACACCCCATTCCCCACTTCCATTACTGACCCACTATGCCACCCCATGCCCTGTGCTGGCACAACCAGGGAAGCCAAAGTCAATAAAGCTCAGATGGCAGCAGACTGCTGAGCCAGTAGATAAAACACAGTGTTGTCTTGAGAGTACTGTGTCAAAAGCTGACAGCACAGATCTGATAAACATCCGACAGGAGATGAGATGGCCCATTTAAACACAATACAAATACTACTAGAGCGTACTGGCAGTCTGCTAGACTACAGCTGGTGAAGGTATGATTATATACTTACATTTTATATCTTTTATAATCTTCTGAATAAGTCAAATCTAACTAACGCAGGTCGTGAATTTGACCTCTCCATCTGATTTCTAATGAGAGAGGGGACTATGGGCTACCATTACTAGAACTAACTAGTACTAATTACTAATATTATCACATTGTAACTAGTTACATTAGTAGCTAGAGACACTACAGGCAAAGAGAGGTTTCTAATGTGAGTAGGAACTATCCCATTACTACAACTAACTTAGCAGGTTATGATCTAACTAGTGCCATGACACTAAAGGCTTTGAGCGGTCTGTTATTTCAATGTACATCATTACTATCACCCAGATGAGAGGCCAACAGCAATTACTGTTCAGTTCACCTTAAGACTTCCTGACATCTCTTTCTCTCTCTCTTTTACTCTGTTCAATTTTTCAGGGAAAGGCTGCATTGAGCTGTCTCTGCTTTCATTCACACACACACACACACACACACACACACACACACACACACACACACACACACACACACACACACACACATCACACACACACACACACACACACACAATCACACACACGCATGCACAATCACACACACACACACACACACACGCACAGTCAACACACACACACACACACGCACACACACACACACACACACACACACACACACACACACACACACACACACACACACACACACACACACACACACACACACACACACACACACACACACACACACACACACACACACACTGAGCCGGCCTCTTGAATTAGCCCATTGTCATTTTCCCAGGCTGAGTCAATTCACTGTCTCCAAACTAATTGGTTTTGTGCACATGTCGGTGTGTGTGTGTGAGTGTGTGTGTGTGTGTGTGTGTGTGTGTGTGTGTGTGTGTGTGTGTGTGTGTGTGTGTGTGTGTGTGTGTGTGTGCGTGTGTGTGTGTGTGTGTGTGTGTTGACTGTGCGTGTGTGTGTGTGTGTGATTGTGCATGCGTGTGTGTGATTGTGTGTGTGCGTGATTATGTTTGTGTTGAGTGTGTATGTTAGATGGACAGCATCACCACAGCACATGGAGCATAACACACTGCCTGTGGAACGTGACAGTCAGGCCAACTCAGGCCCCCGGGAAACAAAGACAGCTCAGCACCCATCAGACACTTCACAGCACAGACGGTGCAGACCATAGGCCTGGTAGGGATTAGAGCTGGCTACCCTCTGAATGTAATGTAGTGAGAGAGAGAGAGAGAGAGAGAGAGAGAGAGGGGAGAGAGAGAGAGAGAGAGAGAGAGGAGAGAGAGATACAGAGACAGAGAGACAGAGAGACAGAGACAGAGACAGAGAGACAGACAGAGAGAGACAGAGAGAGAAAGTTCAATTAAACTTGATGTTGAGTCTTTCAACAATAGATAATGCCATAATTTATATGATATATAACTGAGATTCGGCATTGTGTCCCAGACAATGTGATACAATAATAGAACAGTAAGAAAAATCTGCATTCTACTGTATTGTACTATGGCACACACACACACACACACACACACACACACACACACACACACACACACACACACACACACACACACACACACACACACACACACACACACACACACACACACACAAACACCCTCATGGAAATGCAAAATGGTCCTAATTAACTTCCATAATCAGTGGCCCATGCACTGAGCCGTTAGCCCGTGATCCTCTGCATGACTGTAGTAACACCTCAGGGTTTCCTGTACTGTACAGAATGAGAGAGATTATACTGATGAGAATGTCTCCCCAGTCACAGAATGAGAGAGATTATACTGATGAGAATGTCTCCCCAGTCACAGAATGAGAGAGATTATACTGATGAGAACGACTCCCCAGTCACAGAATGAGAGAGATTATACTGATGAGAACGACTCCCCAGTCACAGAATGAGAGAGATTATACTGATGAGAACGACTCCCCAGTCACAGAATGAGAGAGATTATACTGATGGGAACGACTCCCCAGTCACAGAATGAGAGAGATTATACTGATGAGAACGACTCCCCAGTCACAGAATGAGAGAGATTATACTGATGAGAATGTCTCCCCAGTCACAGAATGAGAGAGATTATACTGATGAGAACGACTCCCCAGTCACAGAATGAGAGAGGTTATACTGATGAGAACGACTCCCCAGTCACAGAATGAGAGAGATTATACTGATGAGAACGACTCCCCAGTCACAGAATGAGAGAGATTATACTGATGGGAACGACTCCCCAGTCACAGAATGAGAGAGATTATACTGATGAGAACGACTCCCCAGTCACAGAATGAGAGAGATTATACTGATGAGAACGACTCCCCAGTCACAGAATGAGAGAGATTATACTGATGGGAACGACTCCCCAGTCACAGAATGAGATTGGCTGATCCTACAGCGGCTGTGGGAAGAGACTTCCCATTGGCTGCTCACACTACTGTCTTTCACGATGTCACTTCCTGTCATTAATGGGCAATTGTCATCTCGCTGTGTCATTAGAAGTCTACAGAGACGTATACAGGGTTTGCACAGACTAGTGAGGGCTGGAAGACACCAACGCCTAAGCCTGGGGATCTTTGCTGATTCAACAATAGGATCAAATACAGATTGGCCATGTTCAGTGATTCTGACACCGTGCAGCAACGCTGGGAGACGCCAAACGTTTAAGCGTGGGTAATAATAACTGTCTTGTTAGCCACTAAATTAGCATTGAGTAGTGACCAAATAACAACAACCCCAGTTAACTCGCTACTTAACCTACACCTTGGTTTTGTGAGCCATTATTTGAAAGCCCCGGTGGTAGTGAGCCATTATTTGAAAGCCCCGGTGGTAGTGAGCCATTATTTGAAAGCCCCGGTGGTAGTGAGCCATTATTTGAAAGCCCCGGTGGTAGTGAGCCATTAGTTATTAGCTTCATATAAATAATAGCCTATATGATGTATTCTGAACAGGGCTTTTGAGGATGATATTAGCCTGATCGTTTCTAGTCTCTCTCGCGGGCCCTTTATCTGTGGCCACAGCATCACAATGGAAATTCCACTGACCTGGTTTCAGGATACGTTACCCATAATCCTCCTCATTACGTTTTATAATTGGGGTGAGATATGCAAATAATTGCGGTTGTTAACATATGAATACAAGTCCTGTTGTCAAGGGAGTTCCACAGAGGACCCAGATGTCAAAACAAGCGGACCCCTTTTCATCCAGACTACACTGTACAGGGCTGAACCATAAAACCCCTCTTTATCCAGTTACCAACAACTATAAACATGTTATTTATATCCTTTCATATTCTCTTGTTGTTCTAGATGGATACTGTATGTAGAATATCACTGTAAACAGATATAGCCAGTAGGGCTGGGAAAGTCCACACAAAACACAGAACATGACAAGTAACAAAACACGGATACACTGATAGACAAGAACAGTCACACACATTATAAAAACAACGATATTCAAACAATAAATACAAAAATAAAATAATGATGCATGTGTTCGAGTGTCCCTGAGTGTGTGTGTTTGTGTCCCATCACAGTTCTAAACATATTGCTCACCATATGTCTGCTGCAGAGGGACAAGAGAGGGCCAATGAGAAAATTCGTTTTGATCAGTCATTGAAATAAAAAGTCTGAAAACAAATTGTTTTGGTGCAAGTACAGCAGACTAGCGCAAAAATAAGATTTTGATATTCTGAAAAATAATATTACGATAGATAGGTTGACTGCTAATGTATAGGGTGCATCACTAATAGCCACATTAAAAATCCAGTTTAGACCTACTTATTTTAACATTTACATGTCATTTAGCAGCCACTCTTATCCTCAGCGACTTACAATAGGAGTGCATACATTATCATACTTCTTCGTACTCTGTCACTACTACTTAACCTAGTCAATCCAGCATTACTCTCTGTCACTACCACTTAACCTAGTCAATCCAGCATTACCCTCTGTCACTACTACTTAACCTAGTCAATCCAGCATTACTCTCTGTCACTACTACTTAACCTAGTCAATCCAGCATTACCCTCTGTCACTACTACTTAACCTAGTCAATCCAGCATTACTCTCTGTCACTACTACTTAACCTAGTCAATCCAGCATTACCCTCTGTCACTACTACTTAACCTAGTCAATCCAGCATTACTCTCTGTCACTACTACTTAACCTAGTCAATCCAGCATTACCCTCTGTCACTACTACTTAACCTAGTCAATCCAGCATTACTCTCTGTCACTACTACTTAACCTAGTCAATCCAGCATTACCCTCTGTCACTACTACTTAACCTAGTCAATCCAGCATTACTCTCTGTCACTACTACTTAACCTAGTCAATCCAGCATTACCCTCTGTCACTACTACTTAACCTAGTCACTCCAGTATTACTCTCTGTCACTACCACTTAACCTAGTCAATCCAGCATTACTCTCTCAGTCAGTGGCGCTATAGGTTGACTGCTAATGTATAGGGCGCTATAGGTTGACTGCTAATGTATAGGGCGCTATAGGTTGACTGCTAATGTATAGGGCGCTATAGGTTGACTGCTAATGTATAGGGCGCTATAGGTTGACTGCTAATGTATAGGGCGCTATAGGTTGACTGTTAATGTATAGGGCGCTATAGGTTGACTGCTAATGTATAGGGCGCTATAGGTTGACTGCTAATGTATAGGGCGCTATAGGTTGACTGCTAATGTATAGGGCGCTATAGGTTAACTGCTAATGTATAGGGCGCTATAGGTTGACTGCTAATGTATAGGGCGCTATAGGTTGACTGCTAATGTATAGGGCGCTATAGGTTGACTGCTAATGTATAGGGTGCTATAGGTTGAGTTCAACTCTATAGATTGAATGAACACCTCTAGTTGGACTAGGTTAATGGGAGACCAGGGTTAATGTGAACTCAGTGGGTCTGTGTCTCATCTGTGTCATTTATAAAATAACCTCCAACACTCCACTCAACAAACTGGATGCAGTCTATCACAGTGCCATCCATTTTGTCACCAAAGCCCCATATATTACCCACCACTGCAATCTGTACGCTCTCGTTGGCTGGCCATCGCTTCATACTTGTTGCCAAACCCACCGGCTCCAGGTCATGTACAAGTCTCTGCTAGGTAAAGCCCCGCCTTATCTCAGCTCACTGGTCACCACAGCAGCACCCACCCGTAGCACGCACTCCAGCAGGTATATCTCACTGGTCACCCCCAACGCCAATTCCTCCTTTGGCTGCCTTTCCTTCCAGTTCTCTGCTGCCAATGACTGGAATGAACTGCAAAAATCACTGAAGCTGGAGACTCTTATCTCCCTCACTAGCTTTAAGCACCAGCTGTCAGAGCAGCTCACAGATCACTGCACCTGTACATAGCCCATCTGTAAACAGCCCATCTATCTACCTACCTCATCCCCATACTGTATTCATTTATTTATCTTGCTCCTTTGCACCTCAGTATCTCTACTTGCACATTCATCTTCTGCACATCTACCATTCCAGTGTTTAATTGCTATATTGTAATTACTTCGCCACCATGGCCTATTTATTGCCTTACCTTCCTTATCTCACCTCATTTGCACTCAATGTATATAGACTTTTCTTTTTTTCTACTGTGTTATTGACTGTATGTTTGTTTATTCCATGTGTAACACACACACACACACACACACACACACACACACACACACACACACACACACACACACACACACACACACACACACATCTCAGATTCAGATTCCCCTCCAATGCTAATCAGCAGAACCACTCTACAGAGAAGCTCTTAGTATTCAGATTAGAGACGTGCAGCTCACCCCCCAGTCGAGGCAAACTACAGAGTCCTGACTGTAGCGTTTGTCCACCAGTCTGACTCCTGCCTCCTACACAGTGTCTCATTAAGGGCTTTAGACACTTCAGAAAGGCAGGCATTAAAAGCAGATCAAGACTCAGAGGAAAAGGCTGTGGATGTGAACTTGACCTTGGTTTGATTGACGGTCCCCACACTGTAATTACTAGGAGATGTGTCTACTATCCCTGACATGTCAATGCTATCCGGGGGGGGGGGGTGGTGTGTGTGTGTGTGTGTGTGTGTGTGTGTGTGTGTGTGTGTGTGTGTGTGTGTGTGTGTGTGTGTGTGTGTGTGTGTGTGTGTGTGTGTGTGTGGTACACTGAGCCGTGGCACCACATTACCATAGACAAACACAGAAGGAGAGTGTAGTACTATCATCAGCTGAATAGTTTGGGAACTTCTGCTGTTCAGAAAAACAAAACATAAAACCTACTCCATCCTACTCCACCCTACTCCACCCTACTCCACCCTACTCTACCCTACTACACAGTACTCCATCCTACTCCACCCTACTCCACCCTACTCCACCCTACTACACAGTACTCCATCCTACTCCATCCTACTCCACCCTACTCCATCCTACTACACAGTACTCCATCCTACTCCATCCTACTCCACCCTACTCTACCCTACTACACAGTACTCCATCCTACTCCACCCTACTCTACCCTACTCCACCGTACTCCACCCTACTCTACCCTACTCTACCCTACTCTACCCTACTCCACCCTACTACACAGTACTCCACCCTACTCCATCCTACTCCACCCTACTCTACCCTACTCCACCCTACTCCACCCTACTCTACCCTACTCCACCCTACTCCACCCTATTACACAGTACTCCACCCTACTCCACCCTACTACACAGTACTCCACCCTACTCCACCCTACTACACAGTACTCCACCCTACTCCACCCTACTCCACCCCACCCCACTCTACTCTACCATACCCCACCCTACCCCACCCTACTCTACTCTACCCTACTCTACCCTACTCCACCCTACTCCACCCTACTACACAGTACTCCACCCTACTTCATCCTACTCCACCCTACTCTACCCTACTCCACCCTACTCCACCCTACCACACAGTTCTCCACCCTACTCCACCCTACTCTACCCAACTCCACCCTACTCCACCCTACTACACAGTACTCCACCCTACTCCACCCTACTCCACCCTACTCTACCCTACTCCACCCTACTACACAGTACTCCACCCTACTCCACCCTAGTCCACCCCACTCTACTCTACCATACCCCACCCTACCCCACCCTACTCTACTCTACTCTACCCTACTCCACCCCACCCTACTCCACCCTAGTCTACCCTACGCCACCCTACTACACAGTACTCCACCCTACTCCACCCTACTCCACCCCACTCTACTCTACCATACCCCACCCTACTCTACCCCACTCTACTCTACTCTACTCTACCCTACTCCACCCCACTCCACAATACTCCAACCTACACCACCCTACTGCACAATACTCCACCCTACTCCACCATACTCTACCATACTCCACCATACTCCGCCCTAATCCGCCCTACTCTGCTACGCTCTACTCTGCCCTACTCCACCCTACTCCACAATACTCCACCCTACTGCACCCTACTCCACCATACTCCAGCATACTCCACCCTACTCCACTCTACTCCACCATACTCTGCCATACTTCGCACTACTCCACCCTGCTCACCCTAATCCACCATACTCCACCCTACTCCACCCTACTCCACCCTACTCCACTCTACTCTACTCTAATCAACTCTACTCTACCATGTTCTACCCTACTCCACCCTACTCCACTCTACTCTAATCAACTCTACCATGTTCTACCCTACTCCACCCTACTCAACCCTACTCTACTCCACCCAACTCTACCCTACCTTACACTCTCAGTGAGTGAATAGTTTGTAACTTCTTTGTAGGCATGAAAAACCTACCCACCCTAGAAAAACCTACCCACCCAACAAAAACATACCTACCCTACAAAAACATACCCACCCTACAAAATATACCCACCCTACAAAATATACCCACCCTACAAAAACATACCCACCCTACAAAAACATACCCACCCTACAAAAACATAACCACCCTACAAAAACATAACCACCCTACAAAAACATACCCACTGTCACGGGGAGATTGGCGGAGTCAGGGTTTAGACCTGAGCCAACTCCCCGTGCTTACCGTGGGGAGCGTGTGACCAGTCAGGCACCGTGTTATGCGGTGATGCACACCATATCTCCGGTGCGCATTCACAGCCCGGTGCGCTCGTTGCCGGCTCCCCGCATTTGCCAGGCTAAAGTGAGCATTCAGCCAGGACGGGTTGTGCTGGCTCAGCGCTCCTGGTCTCTGGTGTGTCTCCTCGGTCCAGGATATCCTGCAACGGCTCTACGCACTGTGTCGCCAGTGCGCCTTCACAGCCCAGTGCGTCCTGTGCCAGCGCCCCGCACTTGCCGGGCTAAAGTGAGCATTCAGCCAGGACGGGTTGTGCCAGCTCTACGCTCCAGACCTCCTGTGCGTCTCCACGGTCCAGTATATCCTGCACCGGTTCTACGTACCAGGTCTCCAGTGCGCCTCCACAGCCCAGTATGTCCTGTGCCTCCTCCTCGCACTCTCTCTGAAGTGCGTGTCCTCAGTCAGATACGTCTTGTGCCTGCTCTCCGCACTCGCCCTGAGGTGCGTGTTACCGGTCTGGCGCCACCTGTGCTGGCCCCACGCATCAGGCCTCCAGTGCGCCTTCCCGTTCCAGAGCTTCCGGCGACAGTTCCCAGTCCAGAGCTTCCGGCGACAGTTCCCAGTCCAGAGCTTCCGGCGACAGTTGCCAGTCCAGAGCTTCCGGCGACGTTTCCCAGTCCGGAACCTCCAACGACGGTCCACAGTCCGGAACCTCCAACGACGGTCCACAGTCCGGAACCTCCAACGACGGTCCACGGTCCGGAACCTCCAACGACGGTCCACGGTCCGGAACCTCCAACGACGGTCCGCGGTCCGGAACCTCCAACAACGGTCCGCGGCCCGGGAACCTCCAACGACGGTCCGCGGCTCAGAGCCTCCTGAGACGGTCCGCGGCCCGGAGCCTCCTGAGACGGCCAGGAGCCTCCACCGATGCTGGCGGATTCGCAGGATTAGAGGGTTCTTCGTCCTGCACCAGAGCCACCTCCAATGTTGGCGGATCCGCAGGATGAGAGGGTTCTTCGTCCCGCACCAGAGCCGCCTCCAATGTTGGCGGATTCGCAGGATAAGAGGGTTCTTCGTCCTGCACCAGAGCCGCCTCCAATACTGGCAGATCCGCAGGATGAGAAGGTTCTTCGTTCTGCACCAGAGCACCAACACTAGACACCCATCCTAACCCTCCCTTTTGGTTTCAGGTTTTGCAGCCAGAGTCCGCACCTTTGGGGGGGGGGGGGGGGTACTGTCACGTCCTGACCATAGAGTGCTCTTATTTTCTATGGTAGAGTAGGTCAGGGTGTGGCTGGGAGGTTGTATATACTTTATTTTTCTATGTTGTGTTCTAGTTTCTTTTTTCTATGTCAGGGTTTTTGTATGATTCCCAATTAGAGGCAGCTGGTCATCGTTGTCTCTAATTGGGGATCATATTACTTAGTTGTTTTTCCCACCTGTGTTTGTGGGAGATTATTTTGAGTTAGTGCATGTTGCACCTCTGTTGTCACGGTTTGTGTTTTGTTTATAGCTTATTGTTCATTTGGCTAAGTTTCACAATATAATAAAGATGTGGAACGATACTCATGCTGCGCCTTGGTCCGTTTCTACACACATTCATGACACCCACCCTACAAAAACATAACCACCCTACAAAGTATACCAACCCACCCTACAAAAACATACCCACCCTACAAAAATATACCCACCCTACAAAACATACCAACCCACCCTACAAAACCATAACCACCCTACAAAACCATACCCACCCTACAAAAATATACCCACCCACCCTACAAAACCATAACCACCCTACAAAAATATACCCACCCTACAAAAACATACCCACCCTACAAAAATAAACGGCACACTTTAGCCCAACAACAACAAAGTTGAATAATAGGATAATAGGCTGTATAATAGGCTGATATAACGTCACTGTGTAGAGAAGACTCACATCACACTGAGCTGTCTTCTCATAGGGCCACCTAACATCTGCACCATCTCTGGACAACAAACATTTCAAAGTTTGTACAAAGAGTACAAAAAGTTTGTTTAATATAGAATATGACGCTTGTGAATCAAAAAATTGCACTATTTAAAAGCCGCTTTGAAATTGCAACATTTTGGAGATTCGCCAAAACACAACTGTTTTTGAAAGTCAACTTCACTTTGATGTAAAATGTCTCTGCGATCATTAAAGACAAGTCTCTCCTTCAAAACTACATCTGCAGGAGCAGCTCGTGGAATAGCACTTTCAAACAGCACTCTGTATCCATGGCAATCCACTCCTATCCTTTGATCTCCATGCCTACAGAGATGTCAACCTTCATCAAACACAGACATATGAAAAAGGACAAAACCACAGACAGACAAAGCCAACATTTTTCAACTCACAAAAAAAGAAGTTGAAAAAATAAGAAAACTCAACTGTACACTTAGCATCTGGACTCGCCCTGAAGAATCTCAGCTTCTTCGGGCCAAACAACAACAGAGGTGTGATTAAAATCGTAGTTTTCCAACTAGGATGTCCGCCGGACGTTATGAAACAGCGATAGCTTACTCTCTGAAGGGTGGAAGCACAGTCAGGAGGGAGCCAATATGGGGAGTTTGCTTTGAGCGTAGGTGATATATGACAGTAAGCCATAGTAGCAAGCTGGGGTCTTAGTGGTGTTACACATACAATGGCAACCTCCATGACAACTTTTACTGTCCTACTCGTCTGTCTTGCACTCATATTCGTTCATGTCTTCTCATAGTGGTTCTTACATTGATTTAGCAGACTGTGGCTAATTTAAACAAGGTTTTGCCTGCTATGACTGTGATACGTAATTGTTATTACCTACCTTAGTTGAAGGCTTTGATTGAGAAGAGTGCCTGTTATACTAATGTTATTTACTATACAAAGTCCTATTTCTCCCAGGCCTGTTGTCATAGCAAATCAGTTATTTTGTAGGTTGTTGGATGCTGAATGACATTCTTGATGATGGGTGCTGCATGCTGTGAGTCCATGGTAAACTTCCTGTATACAGCCAGGCCCTTCTAGTACAGTCCAGTTACTGTATCAATGAGCATTATTTTAACTGCATACCACTTTACAATCTGCTGATGGTCAGCACTGGGTCATTCAGCCTTGTTGTCTATGCATAGTGTTGTTGGGTCACATTAGTCTGGCACAATCTGCTCCACAATATAACATGTACCTGTATCAATACAGTGGGGTCCATTCTGAATACAGACAGGGGTCTCTCTAGTATAATCTACTATGATTCACTACAAGTTACCAGAACATGTAACTAACTGCCTGTGGGAAAGTTTGGTGAGAAAATGAATCTAGTGGCAGGTGGTTGGGGTGGGAGGGTGAGAGGGAAGGGGGCCGACCACCTCCACATTCATAGACCTCCTCCACAATAGGGCCCTCCTGCTTCCCCTGCCTGTGTCTCAGCCCCTCAGCCACACACACACACACACACACACACACACACACACACACACACACACACACACACACACACACACACACACACACACACACACACACACACACACACACACACACACACACACACACACACCCCTTCATCTGGCTATATCTGTGAAAGGTCACTACAGAGGAGGTCCACCTCACAACCCAAAGGCTGTTCAGAGGGGCTACGGAGCTCTATAGTCAAAGGCTGTTCAGAGTGGCTACGGAACTCTCAGACCCCTCTATTGTATTCTATAGGCTTCCCTACACCGCTTGGCCCGGGCCAGCCAATGTGTGTGTGTGTGTGTGTGTGGTGTGCATGTGTGTGTGTGTGCGCGTTCGTGCCTGCTTGCGTGCGGGCCATTTCCCGGTCCTGGCAGGTAGCCTGGAAGGTAAGGGCAGCAACCTTTCGGTTCCTGGGTTGTCCTGGATTGAATCCTCAAGTCGACAAGGTAAAAATCTGTTGTTCTGCCAGTGAGCAAGGCAGTTAACCCCAAACAACAACTGTTCCTCGGTTGTTGATGACGTGGACATCGATTAAGGCAGCCTCCCACACCTCTCTAATTCAGAGGGGTTGGGTTAAATGTGGAAGACACATTTTGGTTGAATGCATTCAGTTGTACAACTGACTAGGTACCCCCCTTTCCCTATATAACTGACTAGATATCCCCCTTTCCCTATACAACTGACTAGGTATCACCCTTTCCCTATACAACTGACTAGGTACCCCCCTTTCCCTATATAACTGACTAGATATCCCCCTTTCCCTATACAACTGACTAGGTATCCCCTTTCCCTGTACAACTGACTAGGTATCCCCCTTTCCCTATACAACTGACTAGGTATCCCCTTTCCCTATACAACTGACTAGGTATCCCCCTTTCCCTATACAACTGACTAGGTATCCCCCTTTCCCTATACAACTGACTAGGTATCCCCCTTTCCCTATACAACTGACTAGGTATCCCCCTTTCCCTATACAACTGACTAGGTATCCCCCTTTCCCTATACAACTGACTAGGTATGCCCCTTTCCCTATACAACTGACTAGGTATCCCCCTTCCCCTATACAACTGACTAGATATCCCCCTTTCCCTATACAACTGACTAGGTATCCCCCTTTCCCTATACAACTGACTAGGTATCCCCCTTTCCCTATACAACTGACTAGGTATCCCCCTTTCCCTATACAACTGACTAGGTATCCCCCTTTCCCTATACAACTGACTAGGTATCCCCCTTTCCCTATACAACTGACTAGGTATCCCCCTTTCCCTATACAACTGACTAGGTATCCCCCTTTCCCTATACAACTGACTAGGTATCACCCTTTCCCTATACAACTGACTAGGTGTCCCCCTTTCCCTATACAACTGACTAGGTATCCCCCTTTCCCTATACAACTGACTAGGTATCCCCCTTTCCCTATACAACTGACTAGGTATCCCCCTTTCCCTATACAACTGACTAGGTATCACCCTTTCCCTATACAACTGACTAGGTATCCCCCTTTCCCTATACAACTGACTAGGTATCCCCCTTTCCCTATACAACTGACTAGGTATCCCCCTTTCCCTATACAACTGACTAGGTATCCCCCTTTCCCTATACAACTGACTAGGTATCCCCCTTTCCCTATACAACTGACTAGGTATCCCCCTTTCCCTATACAACTGACTAGGTATCCCCCTTTCCCTATACAACTGACTAGGTATCACCCTTTCCCTATACAACTGACTAGGTATCCCCCTTTCCCTATACAACTGACTAGGTATCCCCCTTTCCCTATACAACTGACTAGGTATCCCCCTTTCCCTATACAACTGACTAGGTATCCCCCTTTCCCTATACAACTGACTAGGTATCACCCTTTCCCTATACAACTGACTAGGTATCCCCCTTTCCCTATACAACTGACTAGGTATCCCCTTTCCCTATACAACTGACTAGGTATCCCCTTTCCCTATACAACTGACTAGGTATCACCCTTTCCCTGTACAACTGACTAGGTATCCCCCTTTCCCTATACAACTGACTAGGTATCCCCCTTTCCCTATACAACTGACTAGGTATCCCCCTTTCCCTATACAACTGACTAGGTATCCCCCTTTCCCTATACAACTGACTAGGTATCCCCCTTTCCCTATACAACTGACTAGGTATCCCCCTTTCCCTATACAACTGACTAGGTATCCCCCTTTCCCTATACAACTGACTAGGTATCCCCCTTCCCCTATACAACTGACTAGGTATCCCCTTTCCCTATATATAGGCCATCATTGTAAATGAGAATTTGTTCTGAACTGACTTGCCTAGTTAAATAAAGGTTCAATAAATAATACATATGTAGCACTGTAAGAGGACTTCCTTTCCTCATTACCCACAAAACCCAGTCTCCTTTTGTCTTCTTTGTGTCCCTTCTGATTGAAAGAATCGAGTTGCAGGACCGAGCCGAGCCAATATAAGAGAAAGCGGAGAGAGGGAAGGACGAAGAGAAAAAGAAAGGGAGTGGGATGTGGGCTGATGGAAAAAAAATGAAGAAAAAAAACGTATGTTTCATGCGTGTAGTGTTCACCTCTGAGGACCAATCTGTGAACCAATACTGTATAATACAGAGGGATGATTTGAAAATGGCATACTACTGTAGACTGTTGTAGACAACAGATTCACTTGTGCCTAAAAAAATGAACGAACATGTGTTACACCACTCTTCACCTTTAAGCTTCAACGTTGGGACACATTCAATTACAAACTGTGTACACAATAACGTAGCTTTACTGATAGTTATTATGATTCCATGTTTACTGAAATTATAATTCCTAAAACAATTTGGAAGGTAGGCGGTCTGCTGATTGATAGAGACAACTAACTAATCATCAGTGTGTAATGTCAGAGTAAGCCATCACCACATAAAGAACACCCAATGTAGCCGAGCTCTCCCCTTTCTCCATCTCTCCCCTCCCCTCTCACCCTCTCCTCTCACCTCCCCTCTCCCCCTCCCCCCCTCTCACCCCCTCTCCTCTCCCCCTCTCCTCAGCTCCATTCAGATAGAGCAGGTGAATACAAATAATTTCCCCTCCGCTGCTCTCAAAAAGCACTGACCGTCTACTCTCAGACAGGAAAGCCACGGTAATGCCCCTTTCAAAGTGTGAGAAAATCATGGTGTTTTCTGGTGGGAGAATCACAGTTAACCTCCCAAAATGTTATCCAAGAAAACCTTAGAATTAAACAAAGAAGAAATACAAACTTAGGGAGCAAATGTACAGTTTTAGATGACAAGAATGTATGACAATTCCATGGACACATTTGTTATGGTAAACCTGGAGCTCAAACATTTGTTTTTGGATGTCAAATTCGAATCTACCTTTATATCCACAGGATTATTAACGATTGATTTAGAGACGGTGGACAAAACCATTTTACCAAACATGTAATGTCAAATCAAATCAACGTTTATTTGTCACGTGCGTTGAATACACCAGGTGTAGACCTTACAATGAAATGCTTACTTACAGGCTCTAACCAATAGGGCAATTTTTAAGTAAATAATAGGTATTAGGTAAACAATAGATAAGTAAAGAAATAAAAAAAATAAAAAATGTAAAATGACAGTGAAAATAACAGTAGCGAGGCTACAAGCAGGAGGTACCGGCACAGAGTCAATGCGGTAGCAGAAAGAACAGTCTATGACTGGGGTGGCTGGGGTCTTTGATAATTTTTAGGGCCTTCCTCTGACACCGCCTGGTGTAGAGGTCCTGGATGGCAGGCAGCTTAGCCCCAGTGATGTACTGGGCCGTACGCACTACCCTCTGTAGTGCCTTGCGGTCAGAAGCCGAGCAGTTGCAACCAGTCAGGATTCTCTCGATGTTGCAGCTGTAGAACCTTTTGAGGATCTGAGGACCCATGCCAAATCTTTTCAGTCTCCTGAGGGGGAATAGATTTTGTCATGCCCTTTTCACGACTATCTTGGTGTGTTGGGATCATGATAGTTCATTGTTGATGTGGACACCAAGGAACTTGATGCTCTCAACCCGCTCCACTATAGCCCCGTGGATGAGAATGGGGGCGTGCTCGGTCCTCCTTTTCCTGTGGTCCACAATCATCTCCTTTGTCTTGATTATGTTGAGGGATAGGTTGTTATTCTGGCACCGCTTGGCCAGGTCTCTGACCTCCTCCCTATAGGCTGTCTCGTCATTGTCGGTGATCAGGCCTACCATTGTTGTGTCGTCTGTAAACTTAGTGATGGTGTTGAAGTCGTGCCTGGCCATGCAATCGTGTGTGAACAGGGAGTACAGGAAGGGACAGAGCACGCACCCCTGAGGGGCTCCAGTGTTGAGGATCAGCGTGGCAGATGTGTTGCTACCTACCCTCACCACCTGGGGGCGGCCCGACAGGAAGTCCAGGATCCAGGTGCAGAGGGAGGTGTTTAGTCCAAGGATCCTTAGCTTAGTGATGAGCTTTGAGGGCAATATGGTGTTGAACGCTGAGCTGTAGTCAATGAATAACATTCTCACGTAGGTGTTCCTTTTGTCCAGGTGGGAAAGGGCAGTGTGGAGTGCATTAGAGATTGCATCATCTGTGGATCTGTATGTGCGGTATGCAAATTGGAGTGGGTCTATGGTTTCTGGGATAATGGTGTTAATGTGAGCCATTACCAGCCTTTCAAAGCACTTCATGGCTACGGATGTGAGTGCTACGGGTCTGTATTCATTTAGGCAGGTTACCTTAGTGTTCTTGGGCACAGGGACTATGGTGGTCTGCTTGAAGCATGTTGGTATTACAGACTCAATCAGGGACATGTTGAAAATGTCAGTGAAACACCTGCCAGTTGGTCAGCACATGCCCGGAGCACACGTCCTGGTAAGCCATCTGGCCCAGTGGCCTTGTGAATGTTGACCTGTTTAAAGGTCTTACTCACGTCGGCTACGGAGAGCGTGATCACACAGTTGTCCAGAACAGCTGATGCTCTCATGTATGCCTCGGTGTTGCTTGCCTCGAAGCGAGCATAGAAGTGATTTAGCTCATCTGGTAGACTCGTGTCACTGGGCACCACACGGCTGTTCTTCCCTTTGTAGTCTGTAATAGTTTGCAAGCCCTGCCACATCCGACGAGCATCGCAGCCGGTGTAGTACGATTCAATCTTAGTCCTGTATTGGCGCTTTGCATGTTTGATGGTTCGTCGGAGGGCATAGCAGGATTTCTTATAAGCTTCCGGGTTAGAGTCCTGCACCTTGAAAGCGGCAGCTCAACCCTTTAGCTTGATGTGGATGTTGCCTGTAATCCATGGATTCTGGTTGGTGTATGTACGTACAGTCACTGTGGGGACGACGTTCTCGATGCACTTATTGATAAAGCCAGTGACTGATGTGGTGTACTCCTCAATGACATCGGAAAAATCCCAGAACATATTCTGATCTGTGCTAGCAATACAATCCTGTAGTTTAGCATCTGCATCATCTTTTTTATAGACCGAGTCACTGGTGCTCCTGCTTAAATTTATGCTTGTAAGCAGGAATCAGGAGGATAGAATTCTGGTCAGATTTGCCAAATGGAGGGCAACGGAGAGCATTGTACGTGTGTCTGTGTGTGGAGTAAAGGTATTCTAGAATTATTTTCCCTCTGGTTGCGCATTTAACATGCTGATAGAAATGAGGTAAAACTGATTTAAGATTCCCTGCATTATAAAGTCCCTGGCAACTAGGAGCGCCGCCTCTGGCTAAGCGGATTCCTGTTTGCTTATTTCCTTATACAGCTGACTGAGTGCGGTCTTAGTGCCAGCATCCGTCTATGGTGGTAAATAAACAGTAAATAAACTCTCTTGGCAAATAGTGTGGTCTACAGCTTATCATGAGATTCTCTACTTCAGGCGAGCAAAATCTAGAGACTTCCTTGGATTTCGTGCATCAGCTGTTGTTTACAAAAATACACAGACTGCCCTCCCTCGTCTTACCAGAGTGTGCTGTTCTATCTAGCCGGTGCAGCGTATATCCCACCAGCTGAATATGATTCATGTCGTCATTCAGACACGATTCGGTGAAACATAAGATATTACAGTTTTTGATGTCCCGTTGGTAGGATTTTCGTGATTGTACCTCGTATAATTTATTGTCCAATAATTGTACGTTGGTAAGTAATATTGATGGTAAGGGCAGATTTCCCACTTGCCGTCGGCGGATCCTTACCAGGCACCCCGCCCTGTGTCCTCTATACCTGTGTCTCTTTCTCTTGCCAGTGACGGGGATTTCGGCCATGTCGGGTGTCTGAAGTACATCCTGTGCTTCCTGCTTGTTGAAGAAAAATTATTTGTCTAATCCGAGGTGAGTGATCGCTGTCCTGATATCCAGAAGCTCTTTTTTGCCATAAGATACGGTGGCAGAAACATTATGTACAAAATAAGTTACAAATAACGTGAAGAAAAACACATAATAGCACAATTGGTTGGGCGCCCATAGAACTGCATCAGGGAGGTGAGTAGGCTTAATGTGAAGTTAATCATATATTTAGTATGGACCATGGGTCCCAGCGATTCCCCCTGAGATGATACAGCACACCAAACCCAAAATGAAATGTAGTGTAATGTGAAAATAATAGTGTCTTAGTTCAAACACCCCCTTTCAGCCCTGTCTCAATGAGCTGTGCTTACATGGGCCTGAGCTTTTCGCCACTCTATTTCACCAGTCAGGTTTTCATATGCTAAGTTTGACAAAAAGCAACCCGAAGACCCAAAAGAAAGCAGCAATTAATCAAAGATAGCCCAGAGTAAATTAAGTACTACTGTATTTTGAATTAGAGAGTTGGCTCTTAGATGCCGTGAATACTAAGTTCTCTCTGTTTTGTCTCTCTCTTCTATCTCTTCTTCTTCTAAAGATAATTAACTTCTGAGGGATTCTATCCAAATGGCACCCTATTTAACCTTCATTACTTTATGGAGAACAAAATAACTGAGATAGGCATCTCTCTTCACGAAGCAGATTAGATGTTCTTACTACTTCATTGTGACCTCGTTTCAATACAGAACTCCTTTAGAGAAATTAGAGGGAGATTGTTTAAGAGTTTAAATGAACACAAGTCTCATTAGTTTAATAGCGAAACCGGCTGGCAGACCTGGGTTCAAAAAAACTATTGTAATTAATTTAATAACCAATGCCTTCAGGAAAGTATTCAGACCCTTTGACTTTTTCCAAAATTTGTAACGTTACATCCTTCTCCTAAAATTTATGAAATTTTTGGGGTTCATCAATCTACACACAATATTCCATAATGACAAAGCATAAACATGGTTTTAGAAATGTTTGCTAATTTATAAAAAATGTGGAAGCACCTTTGGCAGTGATTACAGCCTCGAGTCTTCTTGGGTATGACGCTACAAGCTTGGTACACCTGTATTTGGGGTATTTCTCCCATTCTTATCCGCAGATCCTCTCAAGCTCTGTCAGGTTGGGGAGCGTTGCTGCACAGCTATTTTCAGGTCTCTCCAGAGATGTTCGATCGGGTTCTGGCTGGGCCACTCAAGGACATTCAGAGACTTGTCCCGAAGCCACTCCTGCATTGTCTTGGCTGTGTGTTTAGGGTTGTTGACCTGTTGGAAGGTGAACCTTCGGCACAGTCTGAGGTCCTGAGTGCTCTGGAGCAGGTTTTCACCAAGGATCTCTGTACTTTGCTCTGTTCATCTTTCCCTATATCCTGACTAGTCTCCCTGCTACTGAAAAACATCCCCACAGCATGATGCAGCCACCACCATGCATCACCGTAGGGATGGTGCCAGGTTTCCTCCAGACATGACGCTTGGCATTCAGGCGAAAGAGTTCAATCTTGGTTTCATCAGACCAGAGAATCTTGTTTCTCATGGTCTGAGAGTCTTTAGGTGCTGTCAGGCGCGTCGTAAAAAGTGGACCAAGGTGCAGCGGGTATCGTGCTCATCTTCCTTTTTTATTAGGATAAACATGAACACTTAACAAAAATAACAAACAACGACGAAAAACAGTCCTGTAAGGCTACACAGCTATACATGGAACAACTACCCACAAACAGTGACAAAAACGCCCTACTTAAATATGGCCTCCAATTAGAAGCAACGAAGAACAGCTGCTTCCAATTGAAGGCCAAACCAAACCTGAACATAGAAAATAGACTAAATAGACATTACCCAAAAACCCAAGACACATAAATCAAACACACCCCTGCCACGTCCTGACTATAATACAATAACAAAATGACCCCTTACTGGTCAGGCCGTGACAGTATTCCCCCCCCCCCCCCCCCCAAAGGTGCAGACCCCGAATGCACCTTAACCAAAAGACCCCAACAATAACCCACAAAAAAAAAAAACTAAAGGGAGGGAAGGGAGGGTGGCCACCGTCACCGACGGTTCCTGTGCAAACACCCCCAACCCCCCCCCTTCCCCAAACTCCCCGCTACGGAGGTGGCTCTGGTTCTGGCCCTAGTCCCCAACCTAACCTGTCCGCTGAAGGCTCTAGGCTGAGGAGCGACTCTGGAAGCTCCGGACTGGCGGGCGACTCTGGCTGCGCCGGATTGGCGGGCGACTCTGTCGGTTCCCGGACTGGCGGCCGTCTCTGTCGGTTCCGGACTGTAGGACGTCGCCGGAAGCTCTAGACGGGGCACTGTCGCCGGAAGCTCTAGACGGGGACTGAGCACTAAAGGCCTGGTGCATGGGGCTGGCTTTGGAGGCGCCAGACTAGGGACGCGCACCACAGGGCTAGTGTGAGGAGCAGGAACAGGACGTACTGGACTGGGCAGGCACACTAAAGGCCTGGTGCATGGGGCTGGCTTTGGAGGCGCCAGACTAGGGACGCGCACCACAGGGCTAGTGTGAGGAGCAGGAACAGGACGTACTGGACTGGGCAGGCACACTAAAGGCCTGGTGCATGGGGCTGGCTTTGGAGGCGCCAGACTAGGGACGCGCACCACAGGGCTAGTGTGAGGAGCGGGAACTGGACGTACTGGACTGGGCAGGCACACTAAAGGCCTGGTGCGTGGGGCTGGCTTTGGAGGCGCCAGACTAGGGACGCGCACTCCCCGGGCTAGTGCGAGGAGCAGGAACAGGACATACTGAACTGGGCAGGCGCACTAAAGGCCTGGTGCGTGGGGCTGGCTTTGGAGGCGCCAGACTAGGGACGCACACCACAGGGCTAGTGCGAGGAGCAGGAACAGGACGTACTGAACTGGGCAGGCACACTAAAGGCCTGGTGTGTGGGGCTGGCTTTGGAGGCGCCAGCCTAGTCACACGCACCTCAGGGCTAGTGCAAGGAGCAGGAACAGGGTAAACTGGACCCTGGAGATGCACTGGAGGTCTGGAGCATACGGCCTGCACAACCCTTCTTGGCTGAGTGCTCACCATAGCCTGGCCATACTGAGGAGCTTTCACTGATTGCACCGGCCTTTGAATGGGTCTGGGCAATACAGTGCGCATTTCCGCATAGCTCGGTGCTTTCTCGATCCGTCGCTCCCCGTAATAAGCACGGGGAGTTGGCTCAGGTCTACGACCTGACTTATTCATACTACCTATGTGCCCCCCCCCCAAAAAAAATGTGGGGCTGCCTCTCGCACTTGCCAATCCCAGCGTATAACGCCTCGTAATGGCGCCGCTCCGTTTTAGCTGCCTCGAACTCCTCCTTAGGGCGCCGGTACTCCCCAGCCTGGTGCCATGGTCCTGCCCCATCCAGGATCTCCTCCCAGGTCCATGACTCCTTATGTCTCCTCTGCTGCTCCTTCCTCCGCTGCTTGGTCCTTTCTTGGTGGGTAGTTCTGTCAGGCGCGTCGTAAAAAGTGGACCAAGGCGCAGCGGGTATCGTGCTCATCTTCCTTTTTTATTAGGATAAACGTGAACACTTAACAAAAATAACAAACAATGACGAAAAACAGTCCTGTAAGGCTACACAGCTATACATGGAACAACTACCCACAAACAGTGACAAAAACGCCCTACTTAAATATGGCCTCCAATTAGAAGCAACGAAGAACAGCTGCTTCCAATTGAAGGCCAAACCAAACCTGAACATAGAAAATAGACTAAATAGACATTACCCAAAAACCCAAGACACATAAATCAAACACACCCCTGCCACGTCCTGACTATACTACAATAACAAAATGACCCCTTACTGGTCAGGACGTGACAGGTGCCTTTTGGAAAACTCCAAGCGGGCTGTCATGTGCCTTTTACTGAGGAGTGACTTCCATCTGGCCACTTTACTATAAAGGCCTAATTGGTGGAGTACTACAGAGATGGTTGTCCTTCTGGAAGGTTCTCCCATCTCCACAGAAATATAGAAATACAGTTTTGGTTATATATAATATAGAAATACAGTTTTGGTTATATATAATATAGAAATACAGTATTGGTTATATATAATATAGAAATACAGTTTTGGTTATATATAATATAGAAATACAGTTTTGGTTATATATAATATAGAAATACAGTTTTGGTTATATATAATATAGAAATACAGTATTGGTTATATATAATATAGAAATACAGTTTTGGTTATATATAATATAGAAATACGGGAGTCGTTTGGTTATATATAATATAGAAATACAGTATTGGTTATATATAATATAGAAATACAGTTTTGGTTATATATAATATAGAAATACAGTATGGTTCCCCAACTGATGGTTTTATTTTGCCCCTCAAGTTTTCTGATATTTTATTTTTCTTGGTTGGACATAAAAGACTAAAAACACCAGGAAATCAGCTCCAAGTGATTTTAATTTTGGAAATCTGTTCCCCAACTATTCCCACGCATAATAGAGAGACACGTGATCATACACAAATGTAAGCAAGGTTTGAAATTATTATGTTTTAGTCAAAAACTATATCTGCTTGAGCTTTTTGCGGTCCATTTGCAGTGTATACATTATTAGTCATTATGTTCTGATCCCCTGACCATCCGCTCAAGAAAAAATAAATCAAATCGCCCCGCGGCTGAATATAGTTGATGATACCTGGTATAAAGGCTTTGAAAACTACTCAAATTAAAACCAAAATACAGGTACAATAAAAAGCACTGAATACCACTAATGTACATTAACTAAAAACTAAAGTCACTAATGTACACTCAAACAAAAAAACCTTGAGTTACTGATGTTGTGCTGACAGATGTAGCCTACCCATTACCCCGCACTTCATAGCTCATAGTCTGAGTGTATTTGGTCCTGTTCCCAGAAGGTCTCCATCTAAACACAGATCCTGCCTGCTGTCAGGTCTGGTCCATCTAAAATAATGGCCCCAACAAGTACTGTCTTTATGTCTGGAAAATCAGCTCCTCATCTGCCAAACACTGTTTCACATGGTTCCGGAATGGAACATCATGGGATTTGATTTAACACTAACAGTCCATATTCCACTTCCACTAATAACACTGTTCCAGTCAGGCTAGAGTTGGGATTAGGATAGGAAGTAGGAGCTAATGCAGGGGAGAGGTCTGTCTGAGTGGTGTGTGCTGCACAGTAATGGGTGGCTGAAGCCATAGTATAGCCCAGAACCACTCCGGACAGGCCCAGAGAGAGCTGGGGGCAGCATTAAAGGTTCAGCCAATCAGCAGGCCAGCTACTCAGCTGTGCATACTTGGTCTGTGTCCACCTAATGACCAGTATATCCTGTACGTCCTCGTCACCAGCCGCCACTGGTTTGTGTGCAACGCTCAGGCCAGGGCTCAACGCTCAGGCCAGGGCTCAACGCTCAGGCCAGGGCTCAACGCTCAGGCCAGGGCTCAACGCTCAGGCCAGGGCTCAACGCTCAGACCAGGGTCAATTGACGGTAATGGGTAGGTAAAGCTAGCATGGCCTGGAGGTCTCTTCTACCACTTTCACACAACTGAGCTGAGCTGAACCAAGCCAAGCTATACGACAGTGTGAACAGGGTTTTGTTCTGCTCTGACCACTACCCACAGAGGGCTAAGAGCAGCATAAGAGGGTCAGACTAGACACCAAACTGTGCAGCCTGAGTATGTATGGCACACTTTCAGGGCTGGGACTCAATACTCAGGGTCATTTTAGTGCACCAGAGAAGGAATGACAAGAGCATTAATCATTGTAGTATAGAGTCAGACCACAGACACCTCTGAATGTAAAATCTTTCTCTCATGTCTATGAAGGACGATTGAACATCTTTTACACATAAGCCCACTGAAGGTCACAGTACGGGAAATGCAACAGAAATTCAATCTCGCAACTGGTGCAACAAATCCCTGATATAAAGTGAGATACAAGGTGTTTCTCAGTATGCATACTACCGTGTTCCATACTCTCATGCTCTGACTGCATTCTCAGAGGATGTTCTCTTGAGGAGCCATATGTAGCATATATATATATATATATATATATATATATATATATATATATATATATATATATATATATATATATATACTGCTCAAAAAAATAAAGGGAACATTAAAATATCACATCCTAGATCTGAATGAATGAAATAATCTTATTAAATACTTTTTACATAGTTGAATGTGCTGACAACAAAATCACACAAAAATAATCAATGGAAATCCAATTTATCAACCCATGGAGGTCTGGATTTGGAGACACACTCAAAATTAAAGTGGAAAACCACACTACAGGCTGATCCAACTTTGATGTAATGTCCTTAAAACAAGTCAAAATTAGGCTCAGTAGTGTGTGTGGCCACCACGTGCCTGTATGACCTCCCTACAATGCCTGGGCATGCTCCTGATGAGGTGGCGGATGGTCTCCTGAGGGATCTCCTCCCAGACCTGGACTAAAGCATCCACCAACTCCTGGACAGTCTGTGGTGCAACGTGGCATTGGTGGATGGAGCGAGACATGATGTTCCAGATGTGCTCAATTGGATTCAGGTCTGGGGAACGGGCGGGCCAGTCCATAGCATCAATGCCTTCCTCTTGCAGGAACTGCTGACACACTCCAGCCACATGAGGTCTAGCATTGTCTTGCATTAGGAGGAACCCAGGGCCAACCGCACCAGCATATGGTCTCACAAGGGGTCTGAGGTTCTCATCTCGATACCTAATGGCAGTCAGGCTACCTCTGGCGAGCACATGGAGGGCTGTGCGGCCCCCCAAAGAAATGCCACCCCACACCATGACTGACCCACCGCCAAACCGGTCATGCTGGAGGATGTTGCAGGCAGCAGAACGTTCTCCATGGCGTCTCCAGACTCTGTCACGTCTGTTACATGTGCTCAGTGTGAACCTGCTTTCATCTGTGAAGAGCACAGGGCGCCAGTGGCGAATTTGCCAATCTTGGTGTTTTCTGGCAAATGCCAAATGTCCTGCACGGTGTTGGGCTGTAAGCACAACCCCCACCTGTGGACGTCGGGCCCTCATACCACCCTCATGGAGTCTGTTTCTGACCGTTTGAGCAGACACATGCACATTTGTGGCCTGCTGGAGGTCATTTTGCAGGGCTCTGGCAGTGCTCCTCCTGCTCCTGCTTGCACAAAGGCGGAGGTAGCGGTCCTGCTGCTGGGTTGTTGCCCTCCTACGGCCTCCTCCACATCTCCTGATGTACTGGCCTGTCTCCTGGTAGTGCCTCCATGCTCTGGACACTACGCTGACAAACACAGCAAACCTTCTTGCCACAGCTCGCATTGATGTGCCATCCTGGATGAGCTGCACTACCTGAGCCACTTGTGTGGGTTGTAGACTCCGTCTCATGCTACCACTAGAGTGAAAGCACCGCCAGCATTCAAAAGTGACCAAAACATCAGCCAGGAAGCATAGGAACTGAGAAGTGGTCTGTGGTTACCACCTGCAGAACCACTCCTTTATTGGGGGTGTCTTGCTAATTGCCTATAATTTCCACCTGTTGTCTATTCCATTTGCACAACAGCATGTGAAATGTATTGTCAATCAGTGTTGCTTCCTAAGTGGACAGTTTGATTTCACAGAAGTGTGATTGACTTGGAGTTACATTGTGTTGTTTAAGTGTTCCCTTTATTTTTTTGAGCAGTATATATATATATATATATATATATATATATATATATATATATATATATATATATATATATATATATATATATGTCAGGATGAGAGTGAGGAGAACACATAAAACATTACATTTTGAGAAGCACTCCCCCCTACTGCATTACCTCACGCTGCACCTCCCCATTCACTGACCCTTCTTCCAGCCAGGACAATGGCAGCAGGTAGCCTAGTGGTTGGAGCGTTGGGCCAGTAACCGTAAAAGTTGCTGGATCAAATCCCCGAGCAGACAAGGTAAAAATCTGTCATTCTGCCCCTGAACAAGGCAGTTAACCCACTGTTCCCCGGTAGGCTGTCATTGTAAATAAGAATTTGTTCTTAACTGACTTGCCTAGTTAAATATATATATATACACAAGTACTGTCTTTATGTGTATATATATATATATTTAAACAACATAGACAAAATAAGATATACAAAGCAAATATTTCACTTCATAACTATCAGTTAGCTTTATGTGAATCGTAATAGTCTAACTAACCAGATAGTTTAAGAGGCAAAAATGAAGAAAAAAAATATGTTATGCAAGGTAGATGTCAATTCTTCTTGGGTATCTAGCTAGGTAACAGTAGTAGCTTGCCAGTTAGCCCTATTATCTTACTATGGCCTTGCGATCTACGCACACTACAGTGGGTATTGTAGAAAGGTAAACATGCCAAAATTAACACAGAATGTATTTATTAACGTATCAAGGTAAAATATTGTAGTCAGGCAACATATGAGATGTGAATGGGCAACAAAATCCCTCCTGAGATGTGTGCAAACCTGGTGGCCAACTACAAGAAACGTCTTACCTCTGTGATTGCCAACAAGGGTTTTGCCCCCAAGTACTAAGTCATGTTTTGCAGAGGGGTCAAATACTTATTTCCCTCATGAAAATGCAAATCAATTTATAACATTTTTGACATGCGTTTTTCTGGATTTTTTTGTTGTTAATCTGTCTAACACTGTTCAAATAAACCTACCATTAAAATGATAGACTGATAATTTCTTTGTCAGTGGGCAAACTTCCAAAATCAGCAGGGGATCAAATACTTTTTTCCCTCACTGTACTTCTGTGTCAGTCTGAGATTGCATATGCAGCCAATTTCTTGATAAGAATCACTCTGGAGTCTAGAGGTTATTTCTTACTAGGAGTCAGCAGTGATCTAGGTATCACACTCATTTGCAGGGATTGCAGCAGGTGCATTTGTATTCTGCAACACGCAACACTGTGAAGCATGTGTTTTAAATTGATGAGCAGATAGACTTGGTATTGGGACCATGAACCAGACTTAACGGCCACATAAATCATTGGATTTCTCAACCACCCCTGTGCACCGACCTCTTCCAAATAGATAGATGCTGGCATCTCACACCAGGCCAGCTGAACATGTGAGGAAAATCCCCTCTGTCCAGCTACGTTGATATTCTGAATTACTAGACATGGCTTGAAATCGTCTGTCCTTTTGCCATCCATCCAAAAGGATTTTGTTTCTATTGAACAGCTTGTAAAAGAAAAGCAATTTTATCCTTGTGCGTAAGGTGGACTGATTGATAAATAAGTAAATACATTGAGAAAAAGAGCAATATTGAGGGGGAGGGGGTGAGGGAGAAGGGGAAAGAGAAGGATAGGGAGGAGAGAGAGAAGAAACAGAGTGATGAGATGGAGAGACAGCTATAGAATGACTGGCATCTCCTCTGCCACTCCTCTCATCACCCACTCTCTCTATCCATGTCTCTTCAGGGCACAGCAAGAGGCTTCAACAAGAAGAGAAGTCAGGAGAGATGTCAGAGAGCTATTAAAACAGTGCTTCAGTCTATGTACAGTATCTGTCTGAAGTCACTGTTGTCTTTATCCCATCTGTCTGTATATCAGCTTATCTGGGACCAGCTGAGGGGTTTGTGTGTGTGTGTGTGTGTGTGTGTGTGTGTGTGTGTGTGTGTGTGTGTGTGTGTGTGTGTGTGTGTGTGTGTGTGTGTGTGTGTGTGTGTGTGTGTGTGTGTGTGTGTGTTTGTGTGTGTGTGTGTGTGTGTGTGTGTGTGTGTGTGTGTGTGCGTGTGTGTGGCCCCACCTGTGCAACAGCTGATCTCAGCCCTGCTGCTGAGTAATCTCATTGCTTTCACCTGGGGAGAGCAACCTGCTGCTCTCAGAGATGAAATAATCCCCTGCACCAGGCACTAGCACACAGTGGCAGATTGCATCTAGTAGCTTGGAGGCAGGGATATTGCCTTTTTCACATGGAAATCTTCTATTTGGTTATTTACAACCTACTGCAGTGTAGCGTAGCAGGCTACCATAGTGTAGTGAAGTGGTTTTGATTTGATTTCTCATACGGATATAATAATCCTATATTAATGTGTGTTTATCAAACTTCAGCAACAAGTTGACATTCTGGGTGGGTCTCCTCCTCTCACCCCCCTGTCCCTGCCAGCTAGCATCAAAACACACAAACGCACACAACAATAACACCAAAGCACGTGAGGCGAGTGAACCCCGTAAAAGAGAGCCTGGGTGAAGTGAATAGAAATCTCTGCATCGCTTCTATTCATCCCTTGGTACTGAATGCTGCCGCTCACAAAGACCAGTTGGTTCACGCCTCACTGTGTTTCAAACTGCTGATTCAGTCTACAGTCCTCACTCTGTGGTCCCCTCTCTCTCTGTTTGTCGACCTCTTTCTCTTTCTGTCTGTCTCTCTTGCCCCCCCCCCCCCCTATCTCAATTCAATTCAATTTCAATTTAAGGGCTTTACTGGCATGGGAAACATATGTTAACATTGCTAAAGCAAGTGAAGTAGATAATATACAAAAGTGAAATAAACAATATAAATGAACAGTAAACATTACACTCACAGAATTTCTATATGAATAAAGACATTAAAAATGTAATATTATGTATATATACAGTGTTGTAACGATGTACAAATGGTCAAAGTACAAAATAGAAAATAAATCAACATAAATATGGGTTGTATTTACCATGGTGTTTGTTCTTCACTGGTTGCCCTTTTCTTGTGGCAACAGGTCACAAATCTTGCTGCTGTGATGGCACACTGTGGTATTTTACCCAGTAGATACGGGAGTTTATTAAAATTGGGTTTGTTTTTGAATTCTTTGTGGATCTGTGTAATCTGAGGGAAATACGTGTCAATTATATGATCATACATTTGGCAGGAGGTTAGGAAGTGCAGCTCACTTTTCACCTCATGTTGTCTTCTCTTGAGAGCCAGGTCTGCCTACGGCAGCCTTTCTCAATAGCAAAGCTATGCTCACTGAGTCTGTACATAGTCAAAGCTTTCCTTAAGTTTGGGTCAGTCTCTCTCTCACCCACTCTCTCTGGCTCTTGTCCCCACTCTGGCCCTCAGCCTCCCCCTCTCTCTCTCTCTGTTACTTGTTGTGAATGTGTTGGTCAATACCACTGTGTGTTCCAGGCCAGAGAGGCTGAGTCAACACTTTTGAATGACCACCCCAGCAGAGAGAGAGGGGACAGGGAGAGAGAATGTGGAGAAAGAAAGAGTGTGAAAGATGAACAAAGAGAGAGGAAGAGACAGAAAGACAGTGAATGTGTCTTCAGAAATCTAGCTTTGAGGGGCTAGATGAGGTCAGAGACTGAAATGTTCCTTTACATCTCCCCCTCTATCTCTCTCTCTCCCCCACCTCTCCCCCCTCTATCTCTCTCGCTCCCCCACCTCCCCCCTCTCGCTCTCTCCGTCACCTCTCTCTCTATCTCTCTCTCCCCCACCTCTCCCCCCTCTCTCTCTCTCCCCCACCTCCCCCCCTCTCGCTCTCTCCGTCACCTCTCTCTCTCGCTCCCCCACCTCCCCCCCTCTCGCTCTCTCCGTCATCTCTCTCTCTCTCTCTCTCTCTCTCCCCCACCTCTCCCCCCTCTCTCTCTCTCTCTCCCCCTCTCTCTATCTGTCTCTCTCTCCCCCCCACCTCCCCCCCCTCTCTCTCTCCATCACCTCTCTCTCTCTCTCCCCCCGTCCTTCTCTCTCTCTCTCCCACTCCCTCTCAGCTATACAGCATCTAATGAACTCATGGAGGTTTTTGTCTAGTTCCCGGTTTGTCCCAGGGAAGCCACTTGATAGTCTCAAAGAAATTACACAGCACCCCTTGTTATTGTTGCCAAGTCTACACTCAGCTCTGTAAAAAATACACACAATTATATTTATCATAGTGATTCATAGTGTTTCAAAACCTTCATGGGGACCATGTCACAACGTCCCAAGAACGTTCAGGGGATATTCAGGTGACCATGACACAACGTCCCAAGAACATTCAGGGGATATTCTGGGGACCATGACACAACGTCTCAAGAATGTTCAGGGGATATTCAGGGTACCAGGACACAACGTCCCAAGAACATCTAGACTAGACCAGTTTATTGTCCAGTGCCACTTTATGATAAAATATGAATGCATTCCATTTAGCATGTTGGCAATATCATAGATGGAGAACTCATGTGAGAGAGCAGAAACCTCCCAGACAAGCCTGACAGACAGACAGTGGTTTCCATTCACATTAGAAGTGAGCAAAGAAATTCATGTTTGAGTTTGAGAGCAAGCCAATAACATTCCAAGTATTTGAGGGAAACTAAACTGTTTTGGAAAGAGAGGATGTTGGGTATGAAATGTGGACTGAAAAAATATCCAGCACAAAGAAGCAGGGACGTACAGTACTAGTATGGAACTACAGTGTTGACAGTATGGAGCTACAGCACTGCATGTTGACAGTATGGAACTACAGTACTGTATGTTGACAATATAGAGCTACAGTACTGTATGTTGACAGTATGGAGCTACAGCACTGCATGTTGACAGTATGGAACTACAGCACTGCATGTTGACAGTATGGAACTACAGTACGGCATGTTGACAGGACAGAGCTACAGTACTGTATGTTGACAGTATGCAACTACAGTACTGTATGTTGACAGTATGGAGCTACAGTACTGCATGTTGACAGGACAGAGCTACAGTACTGCATGTTGACAGGACAGAGCTACAGTACTGCATGTTGACAGGACAGAGCTACAGTACTGTATGTTAACAATATGGAGCTACAGTACTGCATGTTGACAGGACAGAGCTACAGTACTGTATGTTGACAGTATGCAACTACAGTACTGTATGTTGAGAGTATGGAGCTACAGTACTGCATGTTGACAGGACAGAGCTACAGTACTGCATGTTGACAGGACAGAGCTACAGTACTGCATGTTGACAGGACAGAGCTACAGTACTGCATGTTGACAGGAAAGAGCTACAGTACTGCATGTTGACAGGACAGAGCTACAGTACTGTATGTTGACAGTATGCAACTACAGTACTGTATGTTGAGAGTATGGAGCTACAGTACTGCATGTTGACAGGACAGAGCTACAGTACTGCATGTTGACAGGACAGAGCTACAGTACTGCATGTTGACAGGACAGAGCTACAGTACTGCATGTTGACAGGACAGAGCTACAGTACTGCATGTTAACAATATGGAGCTACAGTACTGCATGTTGACAGGACAGAGCTACAGTACTGCATGTTGACAGGACAGAGCTACAGTACTGTATGTTAACAATATAGAGCTACAGTACTGCATATTGACAATATAGAGCTACAGTACTGCATGTTGACAATATAGAGCTACAGTACTGTATGTTGACAATATAGAGCTACAGTACTGCATGTTGACAATATAGAGCTACAGTACTGTATGTTGACAATATAGAGCTACAGTACTGTATGTTGACAATATAGAGCTACAGTACTGCATGTTGACAGGACAGAGCTACAGTACTGTACGTTAACAATATAGAGCTACAGTACTGTATGTTGACAGTTTGGAGCTACAATACCATATAATGACAGGGTAGAGCTGCAATACTGTATGTTAACAGTGTGGAGCTACACTAATATATGTTGACAGTGTGGAGCTACAGTATTGTATGTTGACAGTGTGGAGCTACAGTAATGTATGTTGACAGTGTGGAGCTACAGTACTGTATGTTGACAGTATGGAGCTACAGTACTGTATGTTGACAGTGTGGAGCTACAGTACCGTATGTTGGCAGTGTGGAGCTACAATACCATATGTTGACAGTGTGGAGCTACAGTACTGTATGTTGACAGTGTGGAGCTACAGTACTGTATGTTGACAGTATGGAGCTACAGTAATGTATGTTGACAGTATGGAGCTACAGTAATGTATGTTGACAGTGTGGAGCTACAATACCGTATGTTGACAGTGTGGAGCTACAATACCGTATGTTGACAGTGTTGAGCTACAGTACTGTATGTTGACAGTATGGAGCTACAGTACTGTATGTTGACAGTGTGGAGCTACAGTAATGTATGTTGACAGTGTGGAGCTACAATACCGTATGTTGACAGTGTGGAGCTACAGTAATGTATGTTGACAGTGTGGAGCTACAATACCATATGTTGACAGTGTGGAGCTACAGTAATGTATGTTGACAGTATGGAGCTACAGTACTGTATGTTACTGTATAACGTACCAGACAAGACCCAGTCCACTCCACTCTCCTCTTCAAGAATCTATCCTCCTCTTAATCACTGTTCTTCTTCACCCTGAAAAACAGGGGAGATAAAGATTGCTTTAGATATCAGTATTCATATACCACTAGCTATATGACCTCTTCCCCTTTCCATCAAACAGAACACCGCTTTACCAATCTAGTCTCTTCCCAGAGCCGCTGTGAGTCTGGCAAACGAGACTATTACCAACCAAATAACAAATGTACTACCCTCCTGATGATGTTTCACAGTGAAATAGTTTTGCAGCAGTATGCATATTTGTGACACAGTTCTGTAATTCCCCTCTCTATGTCTTGTATATCTGAGGGGGAGGCACTCTCTATGTCTCATATATCTATAAACCAGTAATCCTCTTTCATGTTGTCTGCTTTGGACCCCATCCCAGTCACTCCATAGTTTACAGACCAGGGACCGCTTTCCCAAAAGCATCTAAAGCAGGGAAGGGCAACTCCAGTCCTCAGGGGCCAGAGTGGTGTTACACTTTTCCTCCATCCCTAGCAAAAACATCTGTTTAAACGAATTGTATTCTAAACTGAATATCATGATTCGTAGATTATTGGTGTCAGGTGTGTTAGCTGGGGCTGGGGCAAAAGTGTGACACTAATCAGACCCCTGAGGACTGGAGTTGTCCATCCCTGATCTAAAGGCTAAGTTCATCTTAAGCATTTCCCTGTTAGTCTACACATGTTGCTTATGAAGCATGTGACAAATAACATTGTATTTGATATTGATTTAGAACCATAACGATGAACTGACTCCTACCATGCCGGGAACAGGATGTTGCTTTTGTCTAGAATACAAAGCGTATATCTTTACACAGTGTAGCACAGCCTAATCTTTCATAAACCATTGATGTTCCTACTGTGAAATGGACTTGAAACAGTCCAACTGTGCAAGGAAGGAGTGAAAACAGCACATATCTGAGGTATGTATGTATGTATGTATGTATGTATGTATGTATGTATGTATGTATGTATGTATGTATGTATGTATGTATGTATGTATGTATGTATGTATGTATGTATGTATGTATGTATTAATGTATGTATGTATGTATGTATGTATGTATGTATGTATGTATGTATGTATGTATGTATGTATGTATGTATGTATGTATGTGTGTATGTATGTATGTATGTATGTATATACAGTGCATTCGGAAGGCACTCAGACCTCTTGACTTTTTCCGCATTTGGTTACATTACAGCCTTATTCGAAAATGGAAAAAACTAATGTTTTTTCTTTATCAATCTACACACAATACCCCCCCCCCAAAAAAAGGCAAAAACTTTTTTTCTGAAATGTAGAAAATATAAAAAATGTAACTAAATTAAATTTCACATTTCCATAAGTATCCAGACCCTTTGCTCTGTACTTTGTTGAAGCACCTTTGGAAGTGATTACAGCCTCGAGTCTTCTTGGGTTTGACGCTACAAGCTTGGCACGCCTGTATTTGGGGAGTTTCTCCCATTCTTCTCTGCAGATCCTCTCAAGCTCTGTCAGGTTGGATGGGGAGCGTCGCTGCACAGCTATTTTCAGGTCTCTCCAGAGATGTTGGATCGGGTTCAAGTCCGGTCTCTGGGTGACTCATAAACATTCAGAGACCTGAAGCCACTCCTGTGTTATCTTGGCTGTGTGCTTAGGGTCGTTGTCCTGTTGGAAGGTGAACCTTCGCCCCACTCTGAGGTCCTGAGGCTCTGGAGCAGGTTTTCATCAAGGATCTCTGTACTTTGCTCCGTTCATCTTTCCCTATATCCTGACGTCGCTGAAAAACATACCCACAGCATGATGCTGCCACCACCATGCCTCACCGTAGGGATGGTGTCAGGTTTCCTCCAGATGTGACGCTTGGCATTCAGACCAAAGAGTTCAATCTTGGTTTCATCAGACCAGATAATCTTGTTTCTCATGGTCTGAGAGTCTTTAGGTGCTTTTGGGCAAACTCCAAGAGAGCTGTCATGTACCTTTTACTGAGCAGTGGCTTCCATCTGGCCACTCTACCATAAAGCCCTGATTGGTGGTGTGCTGCAGAGATGGTTGTCCTTCTGGAAGGTTCTCCCAGACGAACTCTGGAGCTCTGTCAGTGTGACCATCGGGTTCGTGGTCACCTCCTTAACCAAGCTCTAGGAAGAGTCTTGGTGGTTCCAAACTTCTTCTATTTAAGAATGATGGAGGCCACTCACTGTGTTCTTGGGGACCTTCAATGCTGCAGCCATTTTTTGGTACCCTTCCCCAGAAATGTGCCTCAACACAATCCTGTCTCAGAGCTCTATGGATAATTCCTCCTACCTTATGGCTTGGTTTTTGCTCTGACATGCACTGTCAACTGTGGGACTTTATATAGACAGGTGTGTATCTTCCAAATCATGTCCAATCAATTGAATGTACCATAGGTGGACTCCAGTGAAGTTGTAGAAACATCTCAAGGATGATCAATGGAAACAGGATGCACATACATATGTAAATATGGTATTTCTGTTTTTTACATTTTCAAAATGTTCTCAAAAACAGTTTTTGCTTTGTCATTATGTATTGTGTGTAGACTGATAGGGAAATGGTTTTATTTAATTACTTTTAGAATAAGGCTGTAACGTAACAAAATGTGGAAAACTCAAGGGGTCTGAATACTTTCTGAACGCACTGATTGTATGTATGTGTAACAGTATAGCTTCCGTCCCTCTCCTCGCCCCAACCTGGGCTCGAACCAGGAACCCTCTGCACACAGACAACAGTCACCCTCGAAGCATCGTTACCCATCGCTCCACAAAAGCCGCGGCCCTTGCAGAGCAAGGGGAACAACTACTTCAAGGTCTCAGAGCGAGTGACATCACCTGATTGAAACGCTACTAGCGCGCACCACCGCTAACTAACTAGCCATTTCACATCGGTTACATATGTATGTACAAGACGTGTGTGAGTGTGTGTATGTGTGTATGGTGTGTGTGAGTGTGAGTGTGAGTGTGTGTGTGTGTGTGTGTGTGTGTGTGTGTGTGTGTGTGTGTGTGTGTGTGTGTGTGTGTGTGTGTGTGTGTGTGTGTGTGTGTGTGTGTGTGTATGTGTGTATGGTGTGAGTGTGTGAGTATCTCAGTGTGTGAGTGTGTATGTATGGTGTGAGTTTGTGTGGGTTTCCAGCTGCACATAAGCCTAAGATCACCATGCGCAATGCCAAGCATCACCTGGAGAGGTGTAGAGCTCACCGTGTGTGTGTGTGTGTGTGTGTGTGTGTGTGTGTGTGTGGTGTGTGTGTGTGTGTGTGTGTGTGGTGTGTGTATGGTGTGAATGTGTGTGTGTGTATGGTGTGAGTGTGTGTATATATGTGTGTATGGTGTGAGTGTGTGTGTATATGTGTGACTGTGTGTGTGTGTATGGTGTGAGTGTATATCTGTGTGTATATGTGTGAGTGTGTATATATGTGAGGCTAGCTACATAACCGAAGGCTTTTCTGAGACTCAAGGGCTTCTCTCCAAATAACTATGTCACGGTAAACACTAAGACACTTACTGGAATCCATATCCAATATGATTGAAGAAGCCAATCCAATTAGTTCCAGCATATTGATATCAGAGAGCTGCAGAGACCCCGTGGTGATACACCGCTGTTTGTTTCCCCTGGCAACATACACTATATGTATACAAAGGTATGTGGACAACCCTTCAAGTTAGTGGATTCGCTTATTTCAGCCACACCTGTTGCTGACAGGTGTATAAAATCGAGCACACAGCCAACAATCTCCATGGACAAACATTGGCAGTAGAACGTCCTTAGTGAGGAGCTCAGTGACTTTCAACGTGGCACCGTCATAGCATGCCATCTTTCCAACAAGTCAGTTCATCTGTAAGTGCTGTTATTGTGAAGTGGAAATGTCTAGGAGCAACAACAGCTCACCCGTGAAGTGGTAGGCCACAGAAGCTCACAGAACGAGACCACCGAGGGCTGAAGCGTGTAGCGCGTAAAAATCGTCTGTCCTCAGATTGCAACACTCACTACTGAGTTCCAAACTGCCTCTGGAAGTAACGTCAGCACAATAACTGTTCGTTTGGACCTTTATGAAATGGGTTTCCAGCCACACATAAGCCTAAGATCACTATAAGCAATGCCAAGCGTCACCTGGAGTGGTGTAAAGCTCACCGCCATTGGACTCTGGAGCAGTGGAATGAGTTCACTGGTGTGAGGAATCACAGGTGTCCACATACTTTTGGTCATGTAGTGTAGCTACACACTGTTTTCTACCACATTTCCATCAGATAAATGGTAATAGGAAAGCAAACATGAAACATTCAGCCTCCTTTAAAAAATATATAATCTACAGTACCTCCTAGTGTAGGAAAGCATATGTATTATATCCTATGAGATTGTTTTACTTTGTCTGTCTTGGCTGTATGAGATACCTTCACGTAGTACTATGTGTGGTAGGTAGGAGCTTATGGATCCACCATTTATAAGTCATGATTATGAGTGTCGTGGACTCATCTAACCTTCATTAATAATCCTATAACAACCTCTCAATCCACTGAACCACGGAATCTCAGAGCATGAAATAAAAATTCAAAATGTCACAATTAACCTTTTTTCTTTGTCATTCTGTCAGGCAGACCAACCGCCCCCACATACAGACAGGCAGACAGACAGGCAGACAGACAGGCAGAGAGGTTGACAGGCGGCTAGCTAGCAGACCTGGGTTCAGTACCAGTATTTGAGCTGTGTTTGATTGAGCTTTAAACTGAACGACAGCCAGACCGGCAGCTTTAGGCTAGACAGACACCACACAACACCCAGCTAACCTCAGGTCTGTCTCTCCACCACCACCGCTGCCACGTTGATTGAGATGGAGCTGAAGGTAAGTGGAACAGAAATAGCAGACAGACAGACAGACAGACAGACAGACAGACAGACAGACAGACAGACAGACAGACAGACAGACAGACAGACAGACAGACAGACAGACAGACAGACAGACAGACAGACAGACAGACAGACAGACAGACAGACAGACAGACAGACAGACAGACAGACAGACAGACAGACAGACAGACAGACAGACAGACAGACAGACAGACAGACAGGACAATGGGAGATAGGAGGAGTGGATACAAAGGAGGACTAGTGGGCTACAAAATGTTTCATAGGGAGAGGCACAATGCATAGAATACTCCTATGCCAAAAGCACTCAGTTGGTAAGAGAGTGGTGCTAGCAGCACTTCCAAGGGAGAAACACAATGCCTGGAGTAGTTCAGAGCATAAACCACTCTGTTCCCATTTTAAATCACTCCCCCAAACTGCAACAACATTCTGCCATTATCCTACCAGTATGCAATCACTGTGTGAACTGAATGGCAATAACTAAGATACCACTTTTTTTTATTCTACATGGGAAATCTGTGTGCCAAAAGCACCCACTCAAACTCTCTCCCACTTCAGTTCTAACCCTCCTAAACACTGCATTACCATATTCCCACCATCCTGCTTTTACACTACCTGCAGAAGAGCAATTACTATGACACAAGCTCTCTCTCTCTCTCTCTCTCTCTGTCTCTGTCTCTCTCTCTGTCTCTCTCTCTCTCTCTCTCTCTCTCTCTCTCTCTCTCTCTCTCTCTCTCTCTCTCTCTCTCTCTCTCTCTCTCTCTCTCTCTCTCTCTCTCTCTCTCTCTCTCTCTTTCATACTATCGACAATTTGAGAATGCATGGTCCACTGCTGTTAGGGTAGTGCCAGAGAGGAAGACAAAGATGCAGAGAGAGAGGCAGAGAGAGATACAGAAAGAGAGACATAGAGAGAGACAGAAAGAGAGAGAAACAGAGGCTGAGAGAGATACAAAAAGAGAGAGAGACAGAGAGAGAGACAGAGAGAGACAGAGAGACAGAGATACAGAGATACACAGAGAGAGAGACAGAAATAGAGAGAGACAGAAATAGAGAGAAATCGACAGAGACAGAGCGGCAGAGAGAGATGCAGAGAGAGAGAGACGCAGAGAGAGGGAGAGATTACTTAATTTGGCACAGCGGCCTGCTACACAAATTGATGGATAGTGGTGTTGGGGGAAAAACATATGACATTATAAAATCCATGTACACAAACAACAAGTGTGTGGTTAAAATTGGCAAAAAACACATACATTTCTTTCCACAGGGCCAGTGGGTGAGACAGGGATGCAGGTTAAGCCCCACCCTCTTCAACATATATATCAACGAATTGGCGAGGGCACTAGAACAGTCTGCAGCACCCGGCCTCACCCTACTAGAATCTGAAGTCAAATGTCTACTGTTTGCTGATGGGCACTGATAGTAAATCTCAGTAAGACAAAAATAAAGTAGCCTAGTCAAATAATTAACCGTTACTCTCTCGCGAGAATTTCACTAACGGTCCGTATGTAGACAAACGTAGCTGCTGGTCATGTTGGTATCTGTACTGATGGTGCAAAAGCCATGACAGGGAGACATAGTGGAGTGGTAACGCACACACACACAGTTGCTCCCGATACCACTTGGGTACACTGGAGCATCCACCGAGAGGCTCTTGCTGCCAAGGGAATGCCTGACAGCTTGAAAGACATTATGAACACTACAGTGAAAATGGTTAACTTTGTGAAGGTAAGGCCCCTGAACTCTCGTGTATTTTCTGCCTTATGCAATGATATGGGCGGCGACCATGTAACACTTTTACAACATACAGAAGTGCGGCGGTTATCATGGGGCAAAGTGTTGACACATTTTTTTTTATTGAGAGACAAGTTTAAAGTTTTCTTTACTGACCATAAGTTTCACTTGTCTGACCGCTTGCATGATGACGAGTTTCTCACACGACTGGCCTATCTGGGTGATGTTTTTTCTCGCCTGAATGATCTGAATCTAGGATTACAGGGACTCTACGCAACTATATTCAATGTGCGGGACAAAACTGAGGTTATGATTAAGAAGTTGGAGCTCTTCTCTGTCTGCATTAACAAGGACAACACACAGGTCATTCCATCATTGTATGAATTTTTGTGTGCCAATTAACTCAAGCTTACGGACAATGTCAAATGTGATACAGCGAAGCACCTGAGTGAGTTGGGTGCGCAATTACACAGGTACTTTCCTGAAACGGACGACACAAACAACTGGATTCGTTATCTCTTTCATGCCCTGCCTCCAGTCCACTTACTGATATCTGAACAAGAGAGCCTCATCAAAATTGCAGCAAGCGGTTCTGTGAAAATTTAATCAGAAGCCACTATCAGATTTCTGGATTGGGCTGTGCTCAGAGTATCCTGCCTTGGCAAATCACACTGTTAAGACACTGATGCCCTTTGCAACCACGTACCGATGTGAGAGTGGATTCTCAGCCCTCACTAGCATGAAAACTAAATACAGGCACAGAGTTATTGCAGAGTTATGTGCATCCTTTCAAGCACACCCTTCTCATTAACCTGTGGTGAGTTATTCACAATTTTCGATGAACGAATAAGGATTTATATGTAAGATGGTTAAATAAAGAGCAAAATTATTGATTATTATTATATTATTATTTGTGCCCTGGTCCTATAAGAGCTCTTTGTGACTTCCCTTGAGTCGGGTTGTGACAAAAACTCACACTCATTCTTATGTTTAATAACCCTGGTGCTATAGCGGGTAAGCAGCTGGAGGTTAAATATTTGAAGGGGTACAGGACTATAAAAAGTTTGGGAACCATTGCCCTAGAGCACACAAAAAACTATACATTCCTCGGCCTAAACATCAGCACCACAGGTAACTTCCACAAAGCTGTGAACAATCTGAGAGACAAGGCAAGAAGGGCCTTCTATGCCATCAAATGGAACATCAAATTCGACATACCAATTAGGATCTGGCTAAAAATACTTGAATCAGTTATATAACCCATTGCCATTTATGGTTGTGAGGTCTGGGGTCCGCTCACCAACCAATAATTCACAAAATGGGACAAACACCAAATTGAGACTCTGCATTCAGTATTCTGCAAAAATATTCTCTGTGTACAAGGTAAAACACCAAATAACGCATGCAGAGCAGAATTAGGCCGATACCCGCTAATGATCAGAATCCAGAAACCACCTAAAAGGGAGCAATTCCCAAATCTTCCAGAACAAAGTCATCACCTACAGAGAGGTGAACCTGGAGAAGAGTCCCCTAAGCAAGCTGGTCCTGGTGCTTTGTTCACAAACACAAACAGACCCCACAGAGCCCCAGGACAGCAACACAATTAGACCCAACCAAATCATGAGAAAACAAAAAGATAATTACTTGACACATTGGAAAGAATTTCCCCAAAAAACTTGAAATGACGTCAGAAGCTGTGTTAGAGAGAGAGAGGAGGCTGGTAATGCTACTGTGTTAGAGAGAGAAAGAGAGGAGGCTGGTAATGCTACTGTGTTAGAGAGAGAGAGAGAGGAGGCTGGTAATGATACTGTGTTAGAGAGAGAGAGAGGAGGCTGGTAATGCTACTGGCGTTAGAGAGAGCGAGAGAGGAGGCTGGTAATGATACTGTGTTAGAGAGAGAGAGAGGAGGCTGGTAATGATACTGCGTTAGAGAGAGAGAGAGGAGGCTGGTAATGATACTGTGTTAGAGAGAGAGAGAGGAGGCTGGTAATGATACTGTGTTAGAGAGAGAGACAGGAGGCTGGTAATGATACTGTGTTAGAGAGAGAGAGAGGAGGCTGGTAATGATACTGTGTTAGAGAGAGAGAGGAGGCTGGTAATGATACTGTGTTAGAGAGAGAGAGAGGTAT
Source organism: Salmo salar (assembly GCF_965601325.2). Classification (NCBI taxonomy): domain Eukaryota; kingdom Metazoa; phylum Chordata; class Actinopteri; order Salmoniformes; family Salmonidae; genus Salmo; species Salmo salar. The sequence goes on from NC_138300.1 coordinate 117,238,611, forward strand.
CTGCTTCTTCACTCTCTGATATCTCTTCTCTCTCATTAGAAACTCTGGAGTCTCAGTGCTGCAGACAAGCTCTGAGAAGATTCTAGTGGAAACCAATATATATCTTGTGTTATTAAGCTACTGCATATTAAACAACGGTTGTTGATTAGTATGGCTGCATGTTGCAGCAATAGGACCTAGGCCTAGTGTTTGTTGCGAGAGAGTAAAGGATTTTTATAGCAAACCCTGATCCCCCGCATGGAGAGAAAGGGAACTGCTCTTTTTCAGGGACTCACAAAGCTCATTTGAATTTCCTGATCCAGTAGGAAAATGTTCTGCGACAAAAGAGTGATCAAGTTAAGATTTTAATCTGCATCAAACAACAACAGAGAGGAGATGAGAGCTTCTTTCTGCAGCACTGCAGCCTGCCTGTGGCTGCAGGGTTTCTAACGAGAGAGAGGGAATATCAGAGCGTGAAGAAGCAGATACATCTCTCTCTCTAACACAGTATCATTACCAGCCTCCTCTCTCTCTCTCTCTAACATAGTATCATTACCAACCTCCTCTCTCTCTCTAACACAGTATCATTACCAGCCTCCTCTCTCTCTCTCTAACACAGTATCATTACCAGCCTCCTCTCTCTCTCTCTAACACAGTATCATTACCAGCCTCCTCTCTCTCTCTCTCTCTCTCTCTCTAACACAGTATCATTACCAGCCTCCTCTCTCTCTCTCTAACACAGTATCATTACCAGCCTCCTCTCTCTCTCTAACACAGTATCATAATCAGCCTCCTCTCTCTCTCTCTAACACAGTATCATTACCAGCCTCCTCTCTCTCTCTCTCTCTCTAACACAGTATCATTACCAGCCTCCTCGCTCTCTCTAACACAGTATCATTACCATCCTCCTCTCTCTCTCTAACACAGTATCATTACCAGCCTCCTCTCTCTCTCTCTAACACAGTATCATTACCAACCTCCTCTCTCTCTCTAACACAGTATCATAATCAGACTCCTCTCTCTCCTAACAGTATCATTACCAGCCTCCTCTCTCTCTCTCTAACACAGTATCATTACCAGCCTCCTCTCTCTCTCTCTCTCTCTCTCTCTCTCTCTCTCTCTCTCTCTAACACAGTAGCATAATCAGACTCCTCTCTCTCCTAACAGTATCATTACCAGCCAAAGAGGACGAGAAAGAATTGTATCCATCACACTTTCATTCATGAATTTACATTAAGGGAACGTGACTCCATAACTCAGAGCTACGAGTGTTTCTCTCCCACACAACCCTCCATCATCATAATAATAATAATAATAATAATGAGTTGATATTCAGCAACAACAAAAAAACGTTGACATTTTGATATGCTGCTGGTGGAAATCCAGGGTATTCAGAATCCTAATGACACCGTGAAAAACGCCTTCAGAGAAGAAAACATTATGCCAAGCACGGACTACTAACTCAAAGCATACAGAATGTACTCAAGCAATCTGTAAACAGGCTACGTTTTCAATAGATACCATTACAGTTCTATGGCCCCAAAGGCCCCAAGAACCCGCTGAGGTTACATTACATTGACTCATCACATACACTGCTGCTACTGTTTATCTATCCTGTTGCTTAGTCACTTTATTTCTAGATATATTTACATATCTACCTCAATTACCTCGTACCCCTGCACATCGACTAGGTACTACTGCTTTTATTATTATGTATTATTACTTTTCTATTATTTCTGTATTTTCTTTCTCTCTGCGTTGTTGGGAAGGGCCCCGTAAGTAAGCATTTCACTGTTCGTCTAAACCTGTTGTTTAACGAAGCATGTGAAAAATAACATTAGATTTGACATTACCTGTCTCTCTGCTGCGGTCTGCAAGAACAAATCTTCCCAGAGTGTGTGTGTGTGTGTCCGGTGTGTGTGTGTGTGTCCAGTGTGTGTGTCCTGTGTGTTTGAAAGCGCAAAGTTCCCAGTGGCTGTGTATACCGCGTTGTGTTTGTCTGGTGGAACTAACACTGCTAGAGTAACAGTGAGAGCGAGGGGGCATGTTTCACAGACACACCCACCTCCGCCTCGCCTCCTCCTCCTCAAACCTGTCCCCCTCCCTCCCTGACCCTCCTCCCTCCCTACCTCCCTCCCTCCTACTCTCACAGTGGGATTAAAACAACCCTTTGTCTCTCTACAATAGGGGTTAAACATTTCCTGGTATCAAATGAATGCTGCTAGAATAAACTGAGTGGCAGGGTTTTTTCAGCCAGTTCCTTTATCCTTTCAATTCTGGCAAAATATTTTTGGGATGGTACATCACACATGCCTGTCAGATAATTGGAAGACAAGAAGACAATATTCATGAATTTACCATGCAAAGCAAATGCCTCCCGAGTGGTGCAGCTGTTTAAGGCACTGCATCGCAGTGCTTGAGGCGTCACTACAGAACCAGGTTCGATCCCAGGCTGTGTCACAACCGGCCGTGACCGGGAGTCCCATGGGTCGGCGCACAATTGGCCCAGCGTTGTCTGCGTTAGGGGAGGGTTTGGCCGGGGGGGTTTACTTGGCTCATCGCATTCTAGCGACTCCTTGTGGTGGGCTGGACGCCTGCAAGCTTACTTCGGTTGTCAGTTGAACGGTGTTTCCTCCGACACACTGGTGTGGCTGGCTTCCTGGTTAAGCGGGCGGGTATTAAGAAGAGCGGTTTGGCGGGTCATGTTACGGAGGACGCATGACTCGACCTTCACCTCTCCTGAGCCCGTTGGGGAGTTGCAGCAATGAGACAAGATCATAATTGGATATCACGAAATTGGGGAGAAAAAAAAGTGGTTAAAAAATCAAATAAATGTTGGATGCACTGACAGTCAGTCAGTGCATATTTCTGTCACCAACCAACAGGAAACAGCTTCCTCAAATCCCCTCCTGTTGTTCTAGCTAACTGTAAAAGTACTTGCTATAGCTATACAGTACTTCAACAAGATAAAAGAAAATAGCCAGAGGCAAAAACAAACAACTTCCTTCCGTTCTAATCCAATCATCCAACCTGAAGACAGCCTACAGAGGAAGTAAAGTGGTCACCTACACTCAACAGATGGCCCATCCTATGACATCTAATCTACTTGATTTAGCCAACAGGAAGTTTATTGCCCACTCCTCTCACAGTGGTATTATTGCAGCCATTTATAAGAATAGGTTTGAAAAAGCCTTTTGAAGTTCGTTAGCTATGGTTGCAGCAGGCAACAATGGCAGGGAGCTCTCCCTTTGAAAGAGTCACTATTCTGTGTCCTCCCCAACCCAGAATAATACTCCTCCCTTCACAAAAGCAGTGAAAATGCAACATAATCTGTCTCAAAGCTCACTGTCCGAGGGGTCTGAACTGAACTGAACAAATGGCGCCTACAACTTAGTTTTTCACCATCACTCTCACAACTCAACATCTCTCTCTCAAGTGATTACTCTCTCTGTGTGTTTCTCTCTCTCAAGTGATTACTCTCTATGTGTGTTTCTCTCTCTCAAGTGATTACTCTCTATGTGTGTTTCTCTCTCTCAAGTGATTACTCTCTATGTGTGTTTCTCTCTCTCAAGTGATTACTCTCTATGTGTGTTTCTCTCTCTCAAGTGATTACTCTCTGTGTGTGTTTCTCTCTCTCAAGTGATTACTCTCTGTGTGTGTTTCTCTCTCTCAAGTGATTACTCTCTATGTGTGTTTCTCTCTCAAGTGATTACTCTCTATGTGTGTTTCTCTCTCAAGTGATTACTCTCTATGTGTGTTTCTCTCTCTCAAGTGATTACTCTCTATGTGTGTTTCTCTCTCTCAAGTGATTACTCTCTATGTGTGTTTCTCTCTCTCAAGTGATTACTCTCTATGTGTGTTTCTCTCTCTCAAGTGATTACTCTCTATGTGTGTTTCTCTCTCTCAAGTGATTACTCTCTATGTGTGTTTCTCTCTCTCAAGTGATTACTCTCTCTCTGTCTCTCTCTCTCTCTCTGTCTCTATATGTGTGTCTCTCTCTCTCTCTCTGTTCCTTTCTCTCTCCATTGTTGTTCCTAGCTTCTATGTTGGGTTAGGAGACAGCTATATTGGCTGGATAGTGGAAAGTGGATAGCCATAGGAATCCACTTCTCTATGGAAGGAGCATTGCCAATGGCTTCATTACCTGATCACTGTTGCATGTCATTGCTAGCAGCATATCAGTTCTACCATATTCCCATATAACCATTAGCCTTCCGGTTTTCCCTGCTTCACTGCACTGGAATGTATCTGTACCCCATTATAAACTGGGTGGTTCGAGCCCTGAATGCTGATTGGCTGACAGCCATGGTATATCAGATCGTATACCACGGGTATGACAAAACATTTATTTTTACTGCTCTAATTACGTTGGTAACCAGTTTATAATAGCAATAAGGCACCTCGAAGGTTTGTGGTGTATTGCCAACATAACAAGGCTAAGGGCTGTATCCAGGCACTCTGAGTTGCGTAATGCATAAGAACAGCCCTTAGCCGTGGTATATCGGCCATATACCACACACCCTCGAGCCTTATTGCTTAATTCTATCGTTTGATAATCGTACCCTGATGCTGCGGTAGGATTGCATACAGGTTTTCACTGCTTCCCTGGTCATCAAGAAGAGATACAAAAGCAATGCAATGCACTGCACTGGAATGTAGAGCTATATACAGTATACCACTATGATTTATACCATATCTATAGCTTATTTTATTATCTATACCATATGATCTCTTCCATATTTTACGTCACATTTCAAATAGATTCATACTGCACTAGGATTGCCTGTAGGTTTCCATCGCTTCACTGATTATCAGGAGATCTGAAACCAATGCTTTGTATTGAAATGTAACAGCTTTATAACACACCATACATTTCCCTGTATATATTTTCCCAGAATCTCGCCTTCTCTGCATGGCATCCCATTAGCGTAGAATATTTTATAAATAAAAGCATTATTCATTCATTCCTGTGTCCAGAGTCTCCTGACAACTTTCAGAAAGATGATTGATAGTTATGAGGTTTGGATTGTGCTATGAAATGAATGAAAAGGCCATACTTCATTGAGTATATGCCTGGTGATTGAGCAGGTCTAATAGGCATTACGTCTGCACACTGACTCTGTTGAGCACAGACTCTGGGAGGACCCTGAAGGCCCATTGGCTCCCTGAGACTCACACTGTGTTGCTGTGGGCACCCTCCCTGGGCTTTGTCACAGAAGCAATGGAAGGACAATATTTCAATGGCAACTGGTGCATATTTCAATGGCAACTTTTAACAGAACGAAGTTCAGGCATGCGATCGGGCGAGCTAAAGTCGTTTTAACAGGAATGATATGTGTGGGGTGTATGTGGTGGGGTGTATGTGTGGGGTGGGTGGGGGGGGTGTGTGTGGGGGGGGTGTTCGCGCGCGTGCATGCCTGCGTTGGATAGAGGAGAGGTTTCCTATGGGGTTCTCTCTATTCAGAGTAGAGAATACGAGGCTTGGTTCTCTCAAGGGGATTGGAGCAGGATGGGGGGGGCACTTGTTGAAATGCTTCAGTGTTGTCAATCGAAGACAGAAACAACACGTGATTTAGGGATTCTTAACTCTCTTTTTAGATGGATTGTTGCTTCTTAAAACAGATTTTCTATGGTTGTTGCGGTGTTTATTTACGTTGTACAAACAAACAGCGTAGTAAAATAACCACATAATGTAATCGTTTTAGATACTTTTCCTCATAGAGCACCTGTGTTGTTGGTTAGATGTTTGCCATTTATATTGTATTAAGTAGTATTAAATTAACACCACATTAACGTGATAAAACGTGCATTACTGTGTATCCCAGGGTGTAATCATACCCTTTGTTGTCTTATAAAGCTAACCCTTGTTAACTTTATTTAAACTCTCCACGTTCAATGATTATGGTGATGTCTAATTTCAACGATTTATGAATCTACTGTCAACAATAATCCCTCCAATGACAATAATTACCTTAATTTGCGAAGGTTATCTGGTGAACAGTAATTGTCTGTACGTTGGCAGGAATGTCAGCTTTAGAATTACACACAGTTACACATAATTGATGACTTAGGGCTGTGGTTCAGCATAGGAACAATGGGCTAGACAATGAGGTGGAGTTCTTAAGGGAATTTACATGAATTACAGAAAGAGGCCTGTCGAGATGGCATCGACTGCTCTAAGGGCTGTTTAAATCTGAACAAGTCTTCTGTCCCTGCCTCCACACACACAAACACATGCAAAGGTGTGTGCAATAGCATGCACGCAGGCATACACACACAGAGAGATGCTGGCGAGCGCAAACACACATACACAGCGGTAGAATAGGTCTGATTGGTTTCCATGGTACTATGAGGTTCACTGTCAGAGATGGAGTGTTAACATGTCGCGGACAAGAGGGAGAGAGAGATGGAGAGCACAGACTCTAGGAGGTGGAGAGAGACAGAGGGGGAATAGAGAGAGAGATAAAGAAAGAGAGGGGGGAGAGAGAGAGAGGGAGAGAGAGAGGGTGCAGGCAGTAAAACATGAAGAACACGCAGTTCCTTTTGAATAGAAAAGGTTTACCCCCCACAGCCAGCAGACTAACCACTGAGGTTAAGGGCCTGCATCGTATTTCTCTCTTTTACTCAAATAGACTGGTTAACAAGAACTCCGACAAGGACTGGAAGGACTGGAGTCCTTCTAACCAGAAGGCAAATTTGCAAACAAGTTACTGTGTTTGTTAAGTTTTTATGTAGCGTTTAGATGAAGGCAAATTTGCTTTACTGTGAATGTATCTGTACTCTGGCAACCATCTCAATTAGATGATGTGATATTATTAGTAGCTCATACTAACGTAGATCTGTAGCACGAGAGCTATCACTGCCAACTCAATCAGAATAGAGATCCCTGTCTTGGTTAACTAACAGAACAACATTATTGTCTTTCCAAAGTGCCAGCCCTTTATAAGCTTCTCAGTAGGACCTCCACCACAGGGACTGGGTCACTTGCCAACATTATGGGCAGCCAGTATGCGGCAATATGGCTGACATTCATATGGTAATGGTTGAGATGAGAATGACCCTGGAAGCTACACTATCAACATTTTTTGTCAGATTGAATGAGACCATTATACAACTGTAGGAGAAACAATCAAAGACTAGCCTGCCTGGGGTGACAATGACCACAGGAGCTGGCAAACAGATCTGAGACCAGGCTACTTAAATAATGGTTCCCATAGAAGTAAACAACGCACAGAAAATGTGGATATTCTAGTTGATATTTTGTCTTGTACAGTACAATATCTTTGTCCTCAGATCTTGAGAGACCACAGCTGAAGAGACACAGGGGATATAAAAGTGTTCCAAGTGATTTCTGCAGTACCATGAAGACCAGAGGAGAGAGGGAACACACACACACTTCTGCCGTAGCACACAGTGCAGAGGGGAAAGAGCCTGCTGTGCTGTGTGAGGCCCCTGTCCTACATGCTGCCATAAGAAGATCAGCCCTGGTCTAGTGAGCACAGCGTGTGTGTGTGTGTGTGTGTGTGTGTGTGTGTGTGTGTGTGTGTGTGTGTGTGTGTGTGTGTGTGTGTGTGTGTGTGTGTGTGTGTGTGTGTGTGTGTGTGTGTGTGTGTGTGTGTGTGTGTGTGTGTGTGTGGTGTGTGTGTGTACAGTAGGTCTACAGAGTAGCTTTCCACAAGAGTCCAATGTTCCTTTACTGGGAAGTGTGTGATAGAACTGGGAAGTGTGTGATAGATGCTACCTAGCGAGCATCACCCAGCCTGTTGATTAACCATCATCAGAGACAAACACTGGTCTACAACCGTATATACTAGAGAGGATACTGACACGCCCCCCCCCCCCCCCCCCCCCCCCACACACCACACACACACACACACACACACACACACACAGGAGCCTCAATAGAAGCCCTTTAGCACTCACACACTGCACATCTCTTCATACACATTAGAGTGGCTGGCTAATTGACTTGGCTGTACAAACTGGGAGGCTGTATAAACTGGGAGGCTGTGTAAACTGGGAGGCTGTGTAAACTGGGAGGCTGTACAAACTGGGAGGCTGTATAAACTGGGAGGCTGTATAAACTGGGAGGCTGTGTAAACTGGGAGGCTGTATAAACTGGGAGGCTGTGTAAACTGGGAGGCTGTGTAAACTGGGAGGCTTTGTAAACTGGGAGGCTGTGTAAACTGGGAGGCTGTATAAACTGGGAAGCTGTGTAAACTGGGAGGCTGTGTAAACTGGGAGGCTGTATAAACTGGGAGGCTGTATAAACTGGGAGGCTGTGTAAACTGGGAGGCTGTGTAAACTGGGAGGCTGTATAAACTGGGAGGCTGTGTAAACTGGGAGGCTGTATAAACTGGGAGACTGTATAAACTGGGAGGCTGTGTAAACTGGGAGGCTGTGTAAACTGGGAGGCTGTATAAACTGGGACGCTGTATAAACTGGGAGGCTGTATAAACTGGGAGGCTGTATAAAGTGGGAGGCTGTATAAACTGGGAGGCTGTATAAACTGCAACAGGAGCTGCACCAGCTGAAGGTGACCAAGGTTGCATGGTGGAGCTTTATCATGAAGCACGAGGCCATGTTGAAGAGTGTGTTGTTACAGCGGGAAGGAAATTACTTCTCCTCTCCTCCTCTTCATCTTCTCAGTAACACTGAGATGCCAGCTCTGACACCACCTGTCTCCTCTCCATACCACCCCCCGAAATGTTAAAGAACCCATACACACACACACACTCACGCACGCGCGTGCACGCACACACGCACACGCACACGCACACACACACACACACGCCCCCCCACCCACACACACACACACACACACACACACACACAAAAGCACACGTATACTCAAAATCATTGTGTGTGTATGCAAGGTGATGCACTAAAACTCCTGTAGAAATGGCATGCATTCAGTGAAAGGACATTACCTATGTAACCTTGGGAACTAAGTACGACTATTCAGGCTGCGTACCTGGAATCCTAATGGAGTTTTGATCTACTTGGAAACTGAACCTTTCTGACCCCCAAACTGGTAAAAGATACTAATCAGCACAGCAGCCAGTGAACCTTTAAAGAGTCAGAGAATAACTGATCATCTTGGTCCTTGAAAAGGGCTTTTTAAAACCTTGTTTATTCTAATTAAAAGTACTCTACCACACACACACCGTACAGAATGCACACGCTTCAGATGCTAAAAGAAAGCAGATGGTCAACAACTGCCAAGAGAAAAATTATAAGAAGGAGTCTAACCATCAGTATTGCAGCAAATGCACAATATCTACCGTGTGCCTTCGGAAAGTATTGAGACCCCTTGACTTTTTCCACATTTTGTTAGTAAGTTACAGCCGTATTCTAAAATGTATTAAATTGTATTTTCCCCCATAAATATTCACACAATACCCCATAACGACAAAGCAAAAACAGGTTTTTATAAATGTTTGCACCTTTATTACAAAGAAAAAACTGAAATATCACATTTACATAAGTATTCAGACCCTTTACTCAGTACTTTGCTGAAGCACCTTTGGCAGCGATTACGGCATTGAGTCTTCTTGGGTATCACGCTACAAGCTTGGCACACCTGTATTTGAGGAGTTTCTCCCATTCTTCTCCGCAGATCTTCTCAAGCTCTGTCAGGTTGGATGGGGAGCGTTGCTGCACAGCTATTTTCAGGTCTCTGCAGAGATGTTGGATCTGGTTCAAGTCTGGGCTCTTGCTGGGCCACTCAAAGACATTCAGAGACCGAAGCCACTCCTGCGTTGTCTTGGCTGGGTGCTTAGGGTCGTTGTCCTGTTGAAAGGTGAACCTTCGCCCCAGTCTGAGGTCCTGAGTGCTCTGGAGCAGGTTTTCATCAAGGATCTCTCTGAACTTTGCTCCGTTCCGACCCTGACTAGTATCCCCGTCCCTGCCTCTGAAAAACATCCCCACAACATGATGCTGCCACCACCATGCTTCACCTTTAAAATCAAATCAAATCAAATGTTATTAGTCACATGCGCCAACAGGTAGACCTTACAGTGAAATGCTTACTTACGAGCCCCTAACCAACAATGCAGTTTCAAAAAAATACAGATAAGAATAAGAGATAAAAGTAACAAGTAATTAAAGAGCAGCAGCGAAATAACAATAGCAACACAATATAAAGGGGGGTACCGATACAGAATCAGTGTGCGGGGTCACCGGTTATTTGAGGTAGTATGTACATGTAGGTAGAGTTATTAAAGTGACTATGCATAGATGACAACAGAGAGTAGCAGTGGTGTAAAGAGGGGGTGAGAGGGGCACTGCAAATTAGTCTGGGTAGCCATTTGACTAGATGTTCAGGAGTCTTATGGCTTGGGGGTAGAAGCTGTTTAGAAGCCTCTTGGACCTAGACTTGGCGCTCCGGTACCGCTTGCAGTGCGGTAGAAAAGAGAACAGGCTGTGACTAGGGTGGCTGGAGTCAGTGACAATTTTTAGGGCCTTCCTCTGACACCTCCTGGTATAGAGGTCCTGATGTACTGGGCCGTTTGCACAACCCTCTGTAGTGCCTTGCGGTCGGAGGCCGAGCAGTTGCCATACTAGGCAGTGATGCAACCAGTCAGGATGCTCTCGATCGTGCAGCTGTAGAACCTTCTGAGGATCTGAGGACCCATGCAAACTCTTTTCAGTCTCCTGAGGGGGAATAGGTTTTGTCGTGCCCTCTTCACGACTGTCTTGGTGTGCTTGGACCATGTTAGTTTGTTGGTGATGTGGACGCCAAGGAACTTGAAGCTCTCAACCTGCTCCACTGCAGCCCCGTCGATGAGAATGGGGGCGTGCTTGGTCCTCTTTTTCCTGTAGTCCACAATTATCTCCTTTGTTTTGATCACGTTGAATGAGAGGTTGTTGTCCTAGCACCACATGGCCAGGTCACTGACCTCCTCCCTATAGGCTGTCTCATCGTTGTCAGTGATCAGGCCTACAACTGTTGTGTCATCGGCAAATTTAATGATGGTATTGGAGTCATGCCTGGCCGTGCAGTCATAAGTAAAAAGGGAGTACAGGTGGTGACTGAGCACGCACCCCTGAGGGGCCCCTGTGTTGAGGATCAGTGAGGCGGATGTGTTGTTACCTACCCTTACCACCTGGGGGGCGGCCCGTCAGGAAGTCCAGGATCCAGTTGCAGGGGGAGGTGTTTAGTCCCAGGGACCTTAGCGTATTGATGAGCTTTGAGGGCAATATGGTGTTGAACGCTGAGCTGTAGTCAATGAATAGCATTCTCACATAGGTGTTCCTTTTGTCCAGGTGGGAAAGGGCAGTGTGGTGTGCAATGGAGATTGTGGATCTGTTGGAGCGGTATGGAAATTGGAGTGGGTCTAGGGTTTCTGGGATGATGGTGTTGATGTGAGCCATGACCAGCCTTTCAAGGCACTTCATGGCTACAGATGTGAGTGCTACGGGTCGGAAGTCGTTTAGGCAGGTTACCTTAGTGTTCTTGGGCACAGTGACTATGGTGCTCTGCTTAAAACATGTTGGTATTACAGACTCGGACAGGGAGAGATTGAAAATGTCAGTAAAGACACTTGCCAGTTGGTCAGCGCATTTTCGCAGTACACGCCCTGGTAATCCGTCTGGCCCTGCGGCCTTGTGAACGTTGACCTGTTTAAAGGTCTTACTCACATCGGCTGCGGAGAGCGTGATCACACAGTCTTCCGGAACAGCTGGTGCTTTCATGCATGTTTCAGTGTTATTTGCCTCGAAGCAAGCATAGAAGTAGTTTAGCTCATCTGGCAGGCTCGTGTCACTGGGCAGCTCTCGGCTGTGCTTCCCTTTCCCTGTGCTTCCCTTTTGTAGTTTGGCACTGGATGGTGCCAGGTTTCCTCCAGACGTGATGCTTAGCATTCAAGCCAAAGAGTTAAATCTTGGTTTCATCAGACCAGAGAATCTTGTTTCTCATGGTCTGAGAGTCTTAAGATGCCTTTAGGTAAACTCCAAGTGGGCTGTCATGTGCATTTTACTGAGGAGTGGCTTCCGTCTGGCCAATCTACCATAAAGGCCTGATTGGTGGAGTGCTGCAGAGATGGTTGTCCTTCTGGTAGTTTCTCCCATCTCCACAGATGAACTCTAGACCATCAGGTTCTTGATCACCTCCCTGATCAAGGCCCTTCTCCCCTGATTTCTCAGTTTAGCCAGGTGGCCAGCTCTAAGAAGAGTTTTGGTGGTGCCAAACTTCTTCCATTGAAGAATGATGGAGGCCACTGTGTTCTTGGGGACCTTCAATGCTGCAAAAATGTTTTGGTAACTTCCCCACATCTGTGCCTCGACACAATCCTGTCTCGGAGCTCTACGGACAATTCCTCCTACCTCATGGCTTGGTTTTTGCTCTGACATGCACTGTCAACTGTGGGACTTTATATAGACAGGTGTGTATCTTCCAAATCATGTCCAATCAATTGAATGTACCACAGGTGGACTCCAGTCAAGTTGTAGACTCATATCAAGGATGATCAATGGAAACAGGATGCACCTGAGCTCAATTTCGAGTCTCATAGCAAAGGGTATTTCAGTTTTTTCCAAAAACCTGTTTTCGCTTTGTCATTATGGTCTATTGTGTAGATTGCTGAGGATTTTTAAAAAAAACATGTTTTAATCCATTTTAGAATAAGACTGTAATGTAACAAAATGTGGGAAATGTCAACGGATCTGAATACTTTCCAAAGGCACTGTAGGGCAAAGGGCACATGGGCTCCTACACAGAACAAAAAGAAGGTGGTCAGATATAACGAATACAGAGAAAGAGAAACAGACAGATCTGAGTAGGAGGGGTGAGAAAAGATTTGCAGATATGGTGAGAGATTGACTGAGCAAATTAGTGGGAGAGATTGCCAAGGAGGGTGAGGGAGAGAGAGAGGGGCGAGAGTAAGCAGGGAGGGTGAGGGAGAGATGAGAAAGAAGGATGGTGGGGGGTCAAGAGGGGTCAAGAAAGACTGAGGGGGTAGGCAGAGAGAGGGCAAGAGAAAGGGAGATAAGGTAAAACTGAGATAGAGATTGAGGAAGCTGAACGAGGGAGGGATGGAGGGGAATCTGGCGTGTGTTGTGAACAGTGAGCCTGGGGAGATGAGCGAGAGGAGAGGTGTGTGAAGGGAAAGCTGGCTGGCCTGCTCTGCTATGCTCTCAGCCTGTCTCTGTCTTTGGACCAGTGGAGGGAGACCAGACCAGGCAGGCCGAGACCAGACCAGCCCCAGGCCAGGCAGACTGACTGGGGGCAATGCCAACTCCCCCCCCCCCCCCCCCCCCCCCCCCTGTTCTCTTTCCTCTATCCTGTATCCACTCTCCATGCTCCCTGACGCAAATAAAGAACAGACACACCAGACCAGGCAGAAACTGCCTACCAGCCCTCCAGTCCCTTCTCTCTCCTCTCTCCCTTGTCCTCTCCTCTCACCAGGCCGTACTCCATGCCCCCTGATCCAGGTGACAGCACAGGAACAAAGAGGTGATATAATCCAACGGCCCCCACTGACCTGGTGCCTGCGCCAAGAGAACAGACAGTAAAGCACACACTAAGGTTAATATTGAAAAACAATTTAGTGAATGTAATTCAAATTAGTTACTAAATTTACTATACTGAAAATACTATTTTTGACTGCAAGACTAAGTAAAATAAAACCATCATAAATTATGTTTAGTTTTAATCAAAAAATCTAACGGTGTTTTCAAGCTGAGTCTGGCAGCAAAATGCTGTCTATAATGCGTCTGTGTGTAGCTGGTGTAGAGGAGACAGGCGCAGGACAGCACATATGAGTAATGTAAGCAATTTTACTCAATAATATAACAATACTCGTCGTATAAATACAAGGCCACAAATACGGACCGCAATACAATAAACAATTACTCAAACAAACATGGGGGAACAGAGGGTTAAACAACGAACAAGTAATTGGGGACTTGAAACCAGGTGTGTAAGACAAAGACTGTCACGGCTGTCGAAAGGAGCAGACCAAAGTGCAGCGTGGTTGTAGTTCCACATTTTATTAAATCCGTGAAACTTTGTAAAACATAAATAACTGAATATGACAAAACAACAAACCGTGACGCAGAGAGAAACAAACACTACTCAAAAGAAAATAACACACAAAAACAGGAAGAAAAAACCCCTACTTAAATATGATCTCCAATTAGAGACAACAAGGACCAGCTGCCTCCAATTGGAGATCAACCCAAAAAAACAACAACATAAAAATAGAAAAACAAAAACTTAAAACATAGAAATAGAAAACATAGAAAACCACCCAAAACACCCCCTGTCACGCCCTGACCTACTCTACTATAGCAAATGACATCTTACAAGGGTCAGGAAGTGACAGTACTCCCCCCCCAAAAGTGCAGACTCCGAATGCAACATAAACCAACAAAAGAAACCACAAAACAAAAGGGAGGGTAGGGAGGGTGATAATTGTCTATGGCGGCTCAAATGCAGTCCACATAACCTTAACCTCCAGCAGAGGAAGCAGCTCCGGTTCAGGGCGTAATCCCCCCTCCACCCGCTGATCCCTCTGCTTTAGTACCACCGGACTGTGGATCGTCGTCGGAGGAACCGGACTGTAGATCGTCGCTGGAGGTTCTGGGCTGCAGGCCGCCGCTGGAGGTTCTGGGCTGCAGGCCGCCGCTGGAGGTTCTGGGCTGCAGGCCGTCGCTGAAGACTCTGGGCTGCAGGCCGTCGCTGAAGACTCTGGGCTTGGGGAACTTCTCAGGAGGTTCCGGACTATAGGTCGTCTCAGGAGGTTCTGGACTGTATGCCGTCTCAGGAGGTTCCAGACTGTGGACCGTCTCCGAAGGTTCCGGACTGTAGGCCGTCTCAGGAGGGTCCGAACTGTGGACCGTCACTGCAGGCTCCGTGCCATGGATCATCACTACAGGTTCCGCGCCATGGATCATCACTGGAGGCTTCGTGCCATGGAACATCTCTACAGGCTCCGGGCCATGGATCATCCCTACAGGCTTCTTGCCATGGATCATCCCTACAGGCTCCGGGCCATGGATCATCCCTACAGGCTTCTTGCCATGGATCATCTCTACAGGCTTCGGACCATAGATCATCACTGGAGGCTTCATTCGTTGAGCTGGAATAGGTCTCACCAGACTAGGGAACGTCGCTGGGAGTTCTGGACTAGGGAATGTCGCTGGAGGCTCCGGACTGGAGAGCGTCGCTGGAGGCTTCATTTGTGGAGCTGGAATAGGTCTCACCGGACTAGGGAATGTCGCTGGGAGTTCTGGACTAGGGAATGTCGCTGGAGGCTCCAGACTGGAGAGCGTCGCCGGGGGCCAGGTGCGCAGAGCAGGCACAGGGTATACTGGGTCGTGGAGGCACACTGGAGATCTGGAGCTTATGGCTGGCACAACCCGTCCTGGCTGGATAACCTCCGTAGCCCGACAAGCGCGAGGCGTTGTGACAGGTCGCACAGTTTTGTGTTGGCGAACTGGGGGTACCGTGCGTAGAGCTGGCGCAGGATAACCTGGGCCGAGAAGACGCACCGGAGACCAGGAACGCTGAGCAGGCATACTCCTTCCTGGCTGAATGCCAACTCCAGCATGGCACCTGTGAGGAGCTTGCACCGAGCGCACCGGGCTGTAGCTGCGCACTGGTGACACAGTGCGTATCTCAGCATAACATGGTGCTTGCTCAATCACTCGCCCCCCACAGTAAGCACGGGGAGTTGGCTCAGGTCTCCAACCTGACTCTGCCAATCGCCCCCCAAAAACCTTTTTGGGGCTGCCTCTTGTGCTTGCCTTGTTGCCGGGCTAGTTCCTCCTCTCGTCGCCGCTCTGCTCTCGCTGCCTCCACCTGTTCCCATGGGAGGCGATCCCATCCTGCCTGGATCTCCTCCCATGTCCAGGATCCCTTGCCGTCCAGAACTTCCTCCTAGATCCATTCCTTTCCACGCTGCTTGGTCCTTTTGTGGTGGGTTATTCTGTCATGGCTGTCGAAAGGAGCAGACCAAAGTGCAGCGTGGTTGTAGTTCCACATTTTATTAAATCCGTGAAACTTTGTAAAACATAAATAACTGAATATGACAAAACAACAAACCGTGATGCAGAGAGAAACAAACACTACTCAAAAGATAATAACCCACAAAAACCGGAAGAAAAATCCCCACTTAAATATGATCTCCAATTAGAGGCAACGAGGACCAGCTGCCTCCAATTGGAGATCAACCTAAAAAAAACAACATACTAATAGAAAAACTAGAACTTAAACATAAAACTAGAAAATATAGAAAACCACCCAAAACACCCCCTGTCACGCCCTGACCTACTCTACTATAGAAAATGACATCTTACAAGGGTCAGGACGTGACAAAGACAAAACAAATGGAAAATGAAAAGTGGATCGGCGATGGCTAGAAGGCCGGTGACGTCGACCGCCGAACCCTGCCCGAACAAGGAGAGGGACCGACTTCGGCGGAAGTTGTGACAGTACCCCCTTGATGTACGGCTCCAGCAGCGCGCCGACACCGACCTCGGGGATGACCCGGAGGATGAGGCGCAGGGCGATCCGGATGGAGGCGATGGAACTCCCGCAGCAACGAACGGTCCAAGACGTCTTACACCGGCACCCAGCATCTCTCCTCCGGACCGTACCCCTCCCACTCCACGAGGTACTGAAGGCCCCTCGCCCGACGAGTCCAGGATGGCTCGAACAGCAAAAGCCGGGGCCCCCTCGATGTCCAGAGGGGGCAGAGGAACCTCCCGCACCTCAGACTCGTGGAGTGGACCAGCCACCACCGGCCTGAGGAGAGACACATGGAACGAGTGATTAATACGGTAATCTGGTGGAAGCTGTAACCTGTAGCATACCTCGTTCAGTCTCCTCAGGACTTTGAATGGCCCCACAAACCGCGGACCTAGCTTCCGGCAGGGCAGGCGGAGGGGCAGGTTTTGGGTCGAGAGCCAGCAAGGGAGCCGAGGTAAACTCACTGCGGTGGTGGTCGGCGCTCACCTTCTGCCACCTCACGGCCCATTGCAGGTGCACATGGGCGGCGTCCCAGGTCTCTTCCGAGTGCTTAAACCATTCGTCCACCGCAGGAGCTTCGATCTGGCTCTGATGCCAAGGTGCCAGAACCGATACCCCAGTACGCACTGGAAGGGAGAGAGGTTAGTGGAGGAGTGGCGGAGTGAGTTTTGGGCCATGATGAACGGGATGAACGCCGCCCACTCCCCCGGCCGGTCCTGGCAATATGACCACAGAAACCTACCCACATCCTGGTTTACTCTCTCCACCTGCCCGTTACTCTCGGGGTGAAAACCCCCAGACGCTCCATGAATGCTCTCCAGACCCCGGACGTGAACTGGGGACACTGATCAGAGACTATGTCCTCAGGCACCCCATAGTGCCGGAAGTCGTTAGTGAACAGGGCCTCCGCAGCCTGTAGGGCCGTAGGGAGACCGGACAAAGGGAGGAGACGGCAGGACTTAGAAAACCGATCCACAACGACCAGGATCGTGGTGTTGCCCTGTGAGGGAGGAAGATCCGTCAGGAAGTCCACCGACAGGTGCGACCACGGCCGTTGTCGAATGGGTAGGGGTTGTAACTTACCTCTGGGCAGGTGCCTGGGAGCCTTGCACTGGGCGCACACCGAGCAGGAGGAAACATAAACCCTCACGTCCTTGGCCAAGGTGGACCACCAGTACTTCCCACTAAGGCAACGCACCGTCCGACCGATGCCAGGGTGACCAGAGGAGGGTGACGTGTGGGCCAAATAGATCAAACGGTCGCGGACAGCAGACAGAACGTACAGGCGCCCAGCTGGACACTGGGGGCGAGTGGCCTCTGTGCGTAACGCCAGCTCGATGTTCTTGTCCAGCTCCCACACCACCGGTGCCACCAGGCAAGAGGCCGGAAGTATGGGAGTGTGATCCATGGACCGCTCCTCTGTGTCATACATCCGGGACAGTGCCTCTGCCTTAGCGTTCTGGGAACCTGGTCTGTAAGACAGACTGAAAACAAAACGGGTAAAGAACATGGCCCACCTTGCCTGGCGAGGGTTCAGTCTCCTCGCCGCCCGGATGTACTCCAGATTACGGTGGTCAGTCCAGATGAGAAAAGGGTGTTTAGCCCCCTCAAGCCAATGTCTCCACGCCTTCAGAGCCTTGACAACAGCCAACAGCTCCCGGTCCCCCACATAGTTTTGCTCTGCCGGGCAGAGCTTCTTCGAAAAGAAAGCACAGGAGCGGAGCTTTGGTGGCGTGCCCGAGCGCTGAGAGAGCACGGCTCCTATCCCAGCTTCGGACGCGTCCACCTTCCCTATGAACGCCAAAGAGGGATCCGGATGAGCCAGCACGGGAGCTGAGGTAAACAGAGCCTTTAGGTGACCAAAAGCCCTGTCCGCCTCAGCCGACCACTGCAGCCGCACCGGATCCCCCTTCAGCAGTGAGGTAATGGGAGCTGCTACCTGACCAAAACCCCGGATAAACCTCCGGTTGTAATTGGGAAACCCTAGAAACCGCTGCACTTCCTTTACCGTGGAGGGAGCCGGCCAATTACGCACGGCTGAAATGCGGTCACTCTCCATCTCCACCCCTGAAGTGGAAATGCGGTACCCTAGGAAGGAGACGGACTGTTGGAAAAACAGACATTTCTCCGCCTTGACGTACAGGTCATGCTCCAACAGTCAACCAAGCACCCTGCGCACCAGGGACACATGCTCGGCGTGTGTAGCGGAGTATATCAAAATGTCATCAATATACTCCACTACACCCTGCCCGTGCAGGTCCCGGAAAATCTCATCAACAAAGGCCTGGAAGACTGATGGAGCATTCATCAACCCGTACGGCATGATGAGGTACTCATAGTGCCTTGAGGTGGTACTAAATGCCGTCTTCCACTCGTCCCCCTCCCGGATACGCACCAGGTTGTAAGCGCTCCTGAGATCCAATTTTGTGAAGAAGCGCGCCCCGTGCATTGACTCGATCGCACTGGCGATGAGAGGCAGCGGGTAGCTGTAATTCACAGTGATCTGATTGATACCTCGATAGTCGATAGACGGGCACAGACCACCATCCTTCTTCTTCACAAAAAAGAAACTCGAGGAGGCAGGTGAAGTGGAGGGCCGAATGTATCCCTGCCCCAGGGATTCGGAGACATATGTTTCCATAGCCGCCGTCTCCTCCTGTGACAGAGGATACACGTGACTCCTGGGAAGTGCTGCGTCTACCAGAAGATTTATCGCACAATCCCCCGTCGATGGGGTGGTAATTTAGTCGCCCTCTTCTTACAGAATGCGAGAGCCAAATCGGCATATTCTGAGGGGATGCGCACGGTGGAGACCTGGTCTGGACTTTCCACCGTAGTCGCACTGATGGAAACCCCTACACACCTCCCTGATTACTCTCGTGACCACCCCTTGAGAGCCCTCTGTTGCCATGAAATAGTGGGGTCATGACAGGCCAACCAGGGTAGGCCCAGCACCATGGGAAATGCAGGAGAATCAATAAGGAAGAGACTGATTCTCTACTTGTGACCCTACTGCATAACCATGTCTAGTGGAGCGGTGGCCTCCCTAATCAGCCCCGACCCTAATGGTCGACTATCTAGGGCGTGCACAGGGAAGGGCATATCCACAGGAACAAGAGAGATCCCTAAACTATGGGCAAATGAACGGTCAATAAAATTCCCAGCTGCGCCTGAAACTACGAGCGCCTTATGTTGGGAATGCAGGGAAAACTCAGGAAATGTTATAAACGCATACATGTGAGCAACGGGGCTCTGGGTGAGCCTGGTGCTGGCTCACCTGGGGTGACACGATAGTGGCCTGCCTGCTGCCTCGACTCCCTGAGGAACCCCCCCAGCACCAACCAGCAGCGGCCACAGATGGTGCAGGGAATGACCCCTCCTCCAGGCGCCCTAAGCGCAGCACCTCCCAGCTCCATGGGGGTCGGATCGGAGGTGCTGGGGGATGGAACTGACGGGCCACGATCCGGACGTCTGCGGGTGGCCAGCAGGTTGTCCAGCCAGATGGACAGGTCCACCAGCTGGTCCAACGTGAGGGTGGTGTCTCGGCAGGCCAACTCCCGACGGACGTCCTCGCACAGACTGCACCGGTAGTGATTGATCAGGGCCCTGTCGTTCCATCCCGCGCTGGCGGCCAGGGTCCGGAAGTCCAAAGCGAAATCCTGCGCGCTCCTCGTCCCCTGCCTCAGGTGGAACAGACGTTCACCTGCCGCTTGACCCTTAGGTGGGTGGTCGAAAACTGCCCGAAAGCGGCAGGTGAACTGCGTATTGGTCCAACGCCGCATCTCCCTCACTCCATACGGTGTTGGCCCACTACAGGGCTTTGCCTGCGAGGAAGGAGATAAGGGCGGACACGCTCTCACGTCCCGAAGGAGCCGGGTGGACGGTCGCCAGGTAGAGCTCCAGCTGGAGTAGGAACCCCTGGCATCCGGCAGCCGTCCCATCATACTCCCTCGGGAGTGCGAGCCAAATCCCGCTGGGACCGGGTGAAGGAGGGGTGGACCGTGGAGCCTGCTGTAGTGGGGCTGGTGGGGGCGTTGGAAAACCTCCTTCTCTCTCCCATCTATCCATCGTCTGCAGCACGCGGTCCATGGAGGTGCCCAGACGTTGTAACAAGGCGGAAGTCGTGACACTGTCAGAAGATGGCAATGTTTCAAATAGGCCTAGCCTGTGCATCACTATAACTAGCTATCACTAGTCTGAGGGCGAGTGCCGAGCGTGAGCTATAGGCGTGAACAATGGTGAGAGGAATCTTATTTTCTCGTATAGAATGTGACAGGCTGAACAATTTAATCAAATCAAATGTATTTATATAGCCCTTCTTACATCAGCTGATATCTCAAAGTGCTGTACAGAAACCCAGCCTAAAACCCCAAACAGCAAGCAATGCATGTGTAGAAGCACTGAACAATTGAATAGGTCAACTATTCTACTATGGGGTTGTCTGATTTTGCTGTTGCTTAGACTAATCATGTTGTTAGCTGTGGAAAATTAAAGGGTGGACAACAATTTTTTCATTAGATAATTCATATAGGCTAATGAAAGGTAGCGGGTCTCAGCTCCGCCTGGCTCTCATTTGGATCATAGGTGCTGGGTCTCAGAATTGGGGGGACCCGGCCCAATATAACCCCTGCACACACCTACACTTACACCCACACACACACACACCTACACCTACACCCACACCCACACACACACACACACACACACACACACACCACACACACACACACACACACACACACACACACACACACACACACACACTAGGCCTGTTTCCACAGAGAAACACACGGCCTACCTTCTCTTTGTTGTGGATGAGACAGCATTTCACCCTTCAGCTGTCCTAATTTCAACAACAGCAGGAGACTAGAACACTTGGAATGCAGAAGAATGCTAATGTGTTCCATTGTTCTTTTCACAATCAACCAGTTTCATTATCATATCACAACCGGATGATTAGATATGCCAAAAAAAACTGCCTTATGGAAGGAAGCAGCATCATTGTATTTCATTTCATTTAGACAGATGAAATAATACAAGTGTCTCCATCCGGATGGTCTCTATGCATTGGTTTATAAGGAATAACTGTTGGGTTTGACTGAATGAGGCTTGACTGAATGGGGATTGGTGGTAAAATACAGAATAGAGCAATAGAAATACCAGTCGGCTATGTTCGAAAAGCTATGTCTGAGTCCCAAATGACACCCCATTCCCTAGACAGTGCACTACTTTTGACCAGAGCCCTATGGGCCCCTATGGGCCCTGGTCAAAAGTAGAGTACTAAACTGAGGAGTGTACTAATGGATTCCAATGTTTACCTCTCTAACCTTGTCAGATAACATTACAATATACATTTAACAATGGAAAAGCTATTCGATATCGATCAAACTCCCATTAGCACTTTGTATCAACCTTTTATAAGAAAACACTTGTAGTATATTCCTTTAAAAATGTTTTAAACAAAATGGTGCTCTCACTATCGCCATGGGTAAATGCACTGATAGTGCTACCAACTTCCATTAGATTAGTAGACTTTCCAAAGTCAGAAATGCAAAAGAGTGACTGGAAGTGTGAAGCTAGCATTAAAGAGGATGGGTGATGCAGCAGTATGTCCTGCAGCTGTACATGTTAGAACACAAGTATTGAATTTCCAATTCATGAATTTCAAAAGGGAGCTTGAATGTTTCAAAATAATGTATTCACAATAACAGGCCAGGTTGGGTGGGGCGGGGTACGGGGTGAATTTTGGGGCGTTTGTAAGTAACAATTGAGCTTTTCTTTACAAATCTGCATAGTTATTGTGGTTAATTTAACAGATAATATACGCTTGAGAGGGCCATTGTCTTGTGTATAATACGCCTGCTTAAGAGACTCAATTAACATGACTTAATATTAAGTTATTACAAAGCCAGTAGGCAGATGCAGAAAGACTGAATAAAAGATGTCATCTCATCCCTGAGACAGACTAGTTCCAGGAACAGAAGAAGTCCCTACAGTTGGATATTTTGAGAGACAAGGGGTATTTCGCAAAGGATAATGGGATAGCTCTAAAGTAGTTTGGCCACAATGTGCTGTAATAACATTAGAAAAAAATGTCCTAGGTGACATCATCTGCCGAACCTTATTTCTGTCTCAATTAATCTAAGATAAAACAATAAATGTGTCAATAATGTTGATGTGTTTTTGGTGAGGTAGTCTTAGTTGCACCATTTTACATCTAGCAAAGGAGTTTTGTTCTTCAACTGACAGTATATCTGAAGATTGACAATGTACGTGAAAGCTAGCTTAAATTCGTCCAAGCTTGGCAACGAATGGGATGCTGCTAACCGACCAGCTACCTTGTGCTGAACACACAATGATGAATGCTTCCACCAAAATCTAGCTAGGTGGCTAGCTACTGTTATAGCTAACATTACTCAGAGTTTTCATCTGTTTTTATGAAGAAGCTGTGCTGCCTGTTCTGCCGTGAGTCTGTGTAGTAGCCTCTTTCTGAATCAGCTACTGCTGCACTCAGCTGACCCAACATTGTAATGTAGCGAGCATGGAAAAAACATGCTGATCTAGAAACGGATTTCTGATAACATTCCCTCATACTTTTGGGGCAGCATGTCTACAACTCGAGGGTAATTAAACAAGCCAAGCAAGCTGTTTACGTCAGTAAGGTAGAGATAGCTAGCTAGGTATGTCAGTAAGATAGAGATAGCTAGCTAGATATGTCAGTAAGGTAGAGATAGCTAGCTAGGTATGTCAGTAAGGTAGAGATAGCTAGCTAGGTATGTCAGTAAGGTAGAGATAGCTAGCTAGGTATGTCAGTAAGGTAGAGATAGCTAGCTAGATATGTCAGTAAGGTAGAGATAGCTAGCTAGGTATGTCAGTAAGGTAGAGATAGCTAGCTAGATATGTCAGTAAGGTAGAGATAGCTAGCTAGATATGTCAGTAAGGTAGAGATAGCTAGCTAGGTATGTCAGTAAGATAGAGATAGCTAGCTAGATATGTCAGTAAGGTAGAGATAGCTAGCTAGGTATGTCAGTAAGGTAGAGATAGCTAGCTAGGTATGTCAGTAAGGTAGAGATAGCTAGCTAGGTATGTCAGTAAGGTAGAGATAGCTAGCTAGATATGTCAGTAAGGTAGAGATAGCTAGCTAGGTATGTCAGTAAGATAGAGATAGCTAGCTAGATATGTCAGTAAGGTAGAGATAGCTAGCTAGGTATGTCAGTAAGGTAGAGATAGCTAGCTAGGTATGTCAGTAAGGTAGAGATAGCTAGCTAGGTATGTCAGTAAGATAGCTACAACAAGTTAGTTAAGCAGATCATCAAGTCGGCCGAAGTGCTTGCACATCATTTTAGCAGGAGTAAGCCACCATTTTGTTTTTATTTTCTGTCACAATAACAATTTAACTAGCTATTCTGACTATTTTATAGAGAATCAATGAGAGTGCAGTGATATCATAAATGAGGAACTATGTTTTCATATTTGAATGGCAGATGCTCGGGAATATAAAATGTTTTATATGAGTTCCACGCCCTACAAGACAGGTCAGTTGAGGGATGAGCATCGTGCAGGAGTGATGCCATCTTACGGAAGACAATGCCACAGCCTAGACAACAAGGAAGTGAATCCATTTTCAGTGTCTCTCTGAAGTCCCTTCAGAATCAGTTCATTAGCAGCTGCCTGCCATCACAGCAGTCTTTAGAGCTGTGCTAACAGCTAACAGTAGGCTACACCTCACACTGAGTTAGGGAAAATGATCCACCGGAAAAGGACATCAAAGACAGCGAGACAAAAAGTCCATTGTCTGTGGTGGTAATGGAAAATAATGGCAAATACAACATTTTGCAACAAAAGTACATACATTTAGGGACAGTTTCCCAGATTAAGACTTATCCTGTAGGTAAACATATGTGAACATGACTGTGTCTGCTCAATCTCTTAGCTCTCGACATGACTGATGTCCAGGTGGCTGGCCATGTGAAGGGGAACCAAGGGGGACCTTTGAAAGCCTCTTGACTGTCAGAATGAAGGATAAGCTGTCTGATAGGTTGAGCGGGCCAAGGCGTTACAGCTCTCTGACTCCAGTCTGCCTGGCCTTGGTCTAAAGTCAGTTCTGGAGTGGCTCTTACCTCTGACAGGGCTAATAATGCCCTTTGGAACCCCTCTGCCTCTCTTTCCCTGAGTGGCGAATCACCACACACCTCCCAGACTCCAGCTGGCCTGGCCTTGGTGTAGAGTCAGGTCAGGTCTGGAGTGGCTTGGCTTGGCTCAAATCAACCTGCCAGCGGTAATGCTACCCTTTCAAAACTGTCTCCTTCTTTCTCCTTGAGTGGTCAATTAGCCAATAAGAGCTCTGCCAGGAGATGTCCCAAGGCCTTTAGATTGCTGCTGGTAAGTATGTCCCCTACAGGAGCGGGCTGAGTAAATATTGTTCCACTTAGCTTGGTCTGAGGGGGTTGTAGAATCGCATCACAACAAGCCCTTTAGGCAGACAACCATAATAACCCTTACCCCAAACAAGGGAGTCTTTTGAACTCACGCCAAACAAACACAACAGAGAACAGCTACAAGTCACACAGAGGAGGCTAATCATTTAACTGGAGGGGTTTTGGTTACGCCTGCTAAGCAGTCTGTTGTCATGTTGTTTCAGGGCTTTCAGCTACTTGATTTGTTGACTGCCGCCCCCCCCTAAAGACCCAGGAGCACCTGGCATGGTTAGATCAATCTGAAATTAAATAAATCCTTTTAATATTCCAAAAAATAAAAGTCTGCAACAACTGAGCTGAAGTAAAGTTAAGATCTTTGAAACAGCTCTTTCAATGCAGACCTAGTGAATTTGTGGGGGATATCAGAACAATCTGGTTTTATACACTGTCTAAGAAACCCTTTGGGAGAGAGTGATGAATAGATCAACCTGAAGGAAATGCACAGAGCAGCAGGGCAAATGACTGCTGATGGCAGCACCTCTACTGTACAAAAATGACAGAACGTCATATGATGTTGGGCCATTGAAATATTGCGGGCTTCCTACTTTTAGAGAGGATTTTAAGTGGACAAAAGCTGAAATCCAAAGTTTCCTACACACTTATCTGTCTTCCTGTAAGGCTATAACTCCCTAAGTGCTGACAGGCTCATTCTCTGCCATGGTAATCTCTGAACACAAAAAAAATCCCTCATAAGAATATCCTGAATAGCCTGGATCAGCACTTTGGCATTGCATTTCCTCTCAACCACAGAGTGATCACAATACTTGACTGGGAGTTGCCTGGTCTATGCACCAAATGGGGGCCAATTCCCTATTTGGTACACTACTTTTGATCAGGGGTCCTGGTCAAAAGTAGTGCACTAAATAGGGAATAGGGTGCCATTTGGGACCACAAACCCATTCTCCTTTGTGACCTGGCACTCCCCTCTGGTTATTATAGAGTGAGAGAGTGAGAATCAAAAAGGGCCACACAGTGGTAAGCATCCTGACCCAGAGTGCCTTTCTCATGGTAAACAGGTTGAGATGGGCCCTGCTTTGTTCCGCTATAATACAGCATCTGCTTTATGGCATGGAAAAAAAATGCATTGTCCCCCGGGGATAGAGAATTGGACCGTTGATGTTGACCGTGGTTGACTATGGAGCGGCAGGGGCTTTGACCGTGACACCAGCTGGCTGGTACTGGTGGGTGGTGGTCGACTCGACCGCCCTGCATACAGGTCCCCCAAAGCAGGGTCTGTGTTGGGGTATGAAGGGATGAGGCCCGCCAGATAATGGGAGCTCCATGGTCAAATGGCAAGAGGCCAATTGAAAACGTTAAATAACAAAGTGTTCAATAGAAAAAAGTGTTGAAATGACAAGAGGCCATCTTTCTAGGATAAAATGAGTCTCTGCAGTATCATCGTTTTCTAAGCTTTTAGCCTGAAGCTGTTTCAACAGCTCAACATGTTGAACATTTGTCATAGGTCCACAGGTGGACAGAGAAACATTATATTTTATAGATATAGTACTGCAGGTGTTCACGACAGGCTATGTAACAGCAGTATCTAACAACTCAGATGGGAATGAGTGATTATGCAGAGAGACAGAAAGAGAGAGACAGAGAAGGAGAGAGAAAGAGAGAGGGTGAGAGAGAGAGAAAGAGGGTGAGAGACGAGGGGGGTGGCCTTGGTTGGCTCTTACTTGTCCATTAAACATTTAGAGCAGAGCAGGCCTTGCACTCTGCAACACTGTAGTGGTGAGAGCTATGGGGTGGGCCTCAGGTGTGATGGGTGGAGGAGCGAGGGTGGAGGGGTGAGGGTGGAGGTGCGAGGGTGGAGGGGTGAGGGTGAGGTGGGAGGGGCGAGGGGTGAAGGTGGGGGGGCGAGGGTGGATTGTGAGGGTGAAGGTGGGGGGGCGAGGGTGGATTGTGAGGGTGGAGGGGTGAGGGTGGAGGAGTGAGGGTGGGTGATGGGGGGTGGGGGTGGGGTGATGGGGGGTGGTGGATGTGTTGGGAGACACGAGGGAGGCTCATTACCGTGAAGGACTGTTTTCCATTTTTAAAGCCAATACCACAGTGGTTTGGCTGGGTGAAATCCAACAATATATATTGAACTCATCTGTATTGCGATGCATGAATACTCCAAATCTGCATGCTAATGGCTTCCCTTCAGTGTGTTCAGTGTTGACTGGATGGAGGTAATGGACAGGGGAGGGCTGGATGGAGGTAATGGACAGGGGAGGGCTGGATGGTATCACGGATGTATGGTGTGATGGAGAGAGGGAGGGAGGGATGGATATAGATAATGGATAAAGGAGGGTTGAATAATGTCATGGTACTGGCACAACAAGCCACTTAATGATGCTCTGTTTACTGGACTGAAACGTCCTATGAGTGACAACACTAATTATAGTGATCCACATGTAGCTAGCTAAACAGATGATTAGCAGACCAGGGATTTACAGACATTCTGTGTTTGACAGCATGCATGGACTCAGGATCAGGGTCAACTTGAAATTCCATTTAGTTAGTTCAGGGATTCAATTGAAATTTCATTTAAATGCAATTTGCTTCCTGAATCCCAAGGGCTATTGACTCACTGTTCATCTTCGGCAATCAATGGCAATAATGGAGATGATACAGCATACAGAGTAAGACTTTCCAATCTGGGATTGCACTTCAATATTTGTTTTCCTTTTTTAGGCCAATTTTCTCTTTTCACTCGTTCAAGTATAACATATATTTATTATATATTCATTTAAAAACACCCTTGCTAAATGAGAAATTGACAATTGTGTGCAAGAGTTTCTTTCTATATTTTTCATATGAATCGCTTGTCAGAGTCGTTGTTAAATTTAGCATCACAGAACACAGAAATGTGAGGATGCTCTAGTTTGGGGGCACAAAGTACCAAGGGAATACGTTAGAAAGGCATCCATTGGTTGATCCAATGTTATGTGAAAAGAGTCACTTTTAAACCATTTTACCATGTCTGATGTCTGTCTGATGTCTGTCTGATGTCTGTCTGATGTCTGTCTGTCTGTCTGATATCTGATGTCTGTCTGATGTCTGATGTCTGTCTGATATCTGATGTCTGTCTGATATCTGATGTCTGTCTGATGTCTGATGTCTGTCTGATGTCTGTCTGATGTCTGTCTGATGTCTGTCTGTCTGTCTGATATCTGATGTCTGTCTGATGTCTGTCTGATGTCTGTCTGATGTCTGTCTGATGTCTGATGTCTGTCTGATGTCTGTCTGATGTCTGTCTGATGTCTGTCTGATGTCTGATGTCTGTCTGATATCTGATGTCTGTCTGATGTCTGATGTCTGTCTGATGTCTGATGTCTGTCTGATGTCTGATGTCTGTCTGATGTCTGTCTGATGTCTGATGTCTGTCTGATGTCTGATCATGTCAATCAAATTAGAGCACTACGACCATAGAAATAGAATAGTCATTGTATTTCTATGGCTATGACTGGTCGGTGTCCAGCGTGGATCATCTGAAATAGAGGCTCTCTATTATGTTTCAAACAATTTATGTCCTATGCAATCCTGTGCAATTAGATATTCTAGATATAGGATGGGTGTCGTCACAGTGGTGCGTTAGACCACTGCACTGCATTGCTTTTGGGGCTCCCGAATGGCGCAGTGGTCTAAGACACTGCATCTCAGTGCAAGATGCAGTGATGTAGCCTGGTTCAAATCCAGGCTACATCACATCCGGCTGTGATTGGGAGTCCCCTAAGGCGGCGCACAATTGGCCCAGTGTCGTCTGGGTTTGGCAAGGGTAGGCTGTCATTGTAAATAAGAATTTGTTCTTAACTGACTTGCCTAGTTAAATAAAGGTTACATGTGAATAATAATAATATCAAGGCTCTGTCATAGTGGTGTGCTAGACCACTGCTTTATCTAGGCTCCTCTGTCCTTCTCTTTCATTTATTTCTTTAGTCATCCATTTGGAATGAAATTATTCGCTACAGCTGTCTGGGACACGCTCTTGCTTCCAACAATCCATTTTCACTGGAACCTTTCAAGTAGACAGAAAAACAACTTGAAATTAAATAGGATGAGATAGAATTAGGATGAAAACCAACTCAACAGACTAGAATAAAAACCAACTCAACAGACTAGGATGCGGAAATATCGTAAAGTGACAACAGAAAAATGACCACAATGTACTTTGGCTGTGTTTGAATCGGTTTAGGCCAAAGACAAACAACTTACAAACAATCCCTGATCTCATGACAAAACTGGACAGTAAAACAAAAACATTTCTTATGCTTTTGGAATAGCTCCATACCTTGAGTAAATATAAAAAAGGTTTTGGTATATTAGAACACCACTGTACATGACTAGAAATAGGCCTACTACAGCTCTATTACACACAGGAAAAGCAGAACACTTGGTAAGAGTCATATTGAGGTTTTTGTACACCAATAATAGCATGGGCCCTTGGAGGAGTGGTAGGGAGGGGACATAGGGACAAAGAATAGTCCTCCAGCAGGTGTATTGTTCCTATCATCAAAGAGTACACCAAAGAAAGCCATATTTCAGCCAGACAGTCTAGATTAGAATGGTGTACCCCGGTGAGACAGAGAGCAAGCCTATCCTTGCTTCAGGTTCTGAGCTACAGGCAGTTAGATTTGGGTATGTAACTTTAGGCGAAAATGGATAAAATAATTAATAAACAGTAATGACCACAGTAAACACGTGTCGCTTTCAAAGTGACCCAGGAGGAAAAGTCAATGAAGTTGACAGGCAACACTGAAGATACTGACATCCTAAAGAAAGGCACTACACAATGGGTTCTAGTTACACTCAGAACTACAGTTCTGAGGATGGAGAATTTACATTAGTGAAGTAGTATACCCCCTTCCAGAAGAAACCTCAAACAGAGACAGCGTCCTTAATGTCTCCTTATTCACCTCATGGTGCTCTGGTTAAATGACTTTTCTTTTTTTATTTATCCTCTATTTATCCAGGTTAGTCTCATTGAGATAAAATCAAATGTTCAAGAGAGACCTGGTCCAACCAAGACAACAGCAGGGAGGAACAATGTCTGAAACAAATATCAGTCATACTGCAACAGCTTACATAGATACACCCTCAAAAACTATTTTTTGGGGACGTAGACACACACATCTCTAAGTCTACATCAAAGTGTGTTGATGTTTTAAAGTAGTGCACTATGTAGGGAATAAGGGTGCCATTTGGGATGCAATCAGACTCTATTGGGTGTCTCCCTGTCTCCCTCCCAGCTACACTTCTAAGTCTACATCAAAAGTGTGTGGATATTTGATCATTATCACCAACAAAAAAAACACACTAATGCAAGTGTCATGGATTGTGCCCTTCTGGGAAGAAAAATGGACAAAACCTATATTTTTGTCACGTCCTGACCAGTATAGAGGATTATTTGTATTATTTGGTCAGGGCGTGGCAGAGGTATGTTTGTTTTGTATGGTGGGTTTTTTTTGTGTATAGCTTAGAGGGGTGTGTTATTTATGTGTTCCGGGGTTTTGTGGTGTATGTTTTAGTATGAGTAGGTTCTAGGTTAAGTTTTCTATGTGCAGATTTGGTTGCTGGATTCTCAATTGGAGGCAGGTGTTTCTAGTTGCCTCTGATTGGGAGTCCTATAAGTAGGTGTGTGTTTTGTTTGTCACTTGTGGGTAGTTGTATGTTAGCACTGCTTTTGTTTAGCCTGCTACACTGTTCCTGTCGTGAGTTTTGTTTATTGTTTTTTCCTCACGTTCACATTTAAAATAAATGATGATGAGCACGCAATCCGCTGCATATTGGTCCACTTTGTCCGACAGCGATGTCAACATATCTTCTGACGAAGAGGTTTGTGACAATTTTGGTAAATCTTTGAACCGAAACTGTGACCAAAGTTTGGTTTTGATGATCTGAAACACCTGGTTGATGGTGACAGAGGCTGATAGAACCTGCAACTTCCATTACCCATGAGGCTTTGGGAACCAGGCCAGGGGTTGGTGGAGTGATTTGCATGGTCTTGTGGTCCTGTGTCGCTCCGTTGGTAAGACTGTGGTGTTATCAACACCAATTGGTTGTGGGTTCAGTTCCCGCAGGGATACCATAGGGCAACACATACTAAAAACGACTGTATTCACTTTGGATAAAAGCTAAGTGGCGTATAGCTATGTGGGAGGCCAAGGGGCTGCAGGAGGTGAGGTGGGAGCTGTTGTTTATCTGTCAGCCAGCAGTGGTGATTGCGGGGGCAGTCAGATTAGGGAAGCGCAGCCCTGCTATCACTCTCTCCCAGGGTTTGTTTTGGGTATACGTGACGGCGTAATCCCGGGGTAGTTTGACTCGAGGCGCCAAACGCTTAATGGGATTTGAACATTGAAGACGGGCATGGAGAATCCAATCAGAGCCCAGCTCCCATGTTGTGGACCTATTCTAATCTGCTTAGTAACTAACTAGCTATCAGGGAACCAGTCCTCTGTTTAAGCAGATGTAGGAAATAGGAATCACAGGAAATTTTGCCATGAATTGAAACCTACACACATACTGTATATGCATTAAAAAGCTTTATGTACTGTATCGTAAGTCTTAGCTTCAGGCTTTACTTTTGGTCTAGATACAGTAGAATCAGAAGAAACTCAACAGTAATCCATGTATTATAGTATTATATACTCTGTGTGTTGAAACTATCCATGTTCCACATCTGAAACTGGAGAGCACTATCTCCAGAATATCTGATGATTTGTGTTTCAGGGTGAACCAAACAGCATATATCTCCAGTTATCACAGAAGGATGTGTCCTAAGTAGGACATCCCTTTTAACAACCAGATGAAAAGAGATCAGACAACTTGGTGAGGACATAAAGTAGTGTCTTTCTCTGGGACATAAAGTAGTGTCTTTCTCTGGGACATACAGTCGTGTCTTTCTCTGGGACATACAGTCATGTCTTTCTCTGGGACATACAGTCGTGTCTTTCTCTGGGACATACAGTCGTGTCTTTCTCTGGGACATACAGTCGTGTCTTTCTCTGGGACCTACAGTCATGTCTTTCTCTGGGACATACAGTCGTGTCTTTCTCTGGGACATACAGTCATGTCTTTCTCTGGGACATACAGTCGTGTCTTTCTCTGGGACATACAGTCGTGTCTTTCTCTGGGACATACAGTCGTGTCTTTCTCTGGGACATACAGTCGTGTCTTTCTCTGGGACATACAGTCGTGTCTTTCTCTGGGACATACAGTCGTGTCTTTCTCTGGGACATACAGTCGTGTCTTTCTCTGGGACATACAGTCGTGTCTTTCTCTGGGACATACAGTCATGTCTTTCTCCGGGACATACAGTCATGTCTTTCTCCGGGACATACAGTCATGTCTTTCTCCGGGACATACAGTCATGTCTTTCTCCGGGACATACAGTCATGTCTTTCTCCGGGACATACAGTCATGTCTTTCTCTGGGACATACAGTCATGTCTTTCTCTGGGACATACAGTAGTGTCTTTCTCTGGGACATACAGTCGTGTCTTTCTCTGGGACATACAGTCGTGTCTTTCTCTGGGACGTACAGTAGTGTCTTTCTCTGGGACATACAGTCGTGTCTTTCTCTGGGACATACAGTCGTGTCTTTCTCTGGGACATACAGTCATGTCTTTCTCTGGGACATACAGTCATGTCTTTCTCTGGGACATACAGTCATGTCTTTCTCTGGGACATACAGTCATGTCTTTCTCTGGGACATACAGTCATGTCTTTCTCTGGGACATACAGTAGTGTCTTTCTCTGGGACATACAGTCGTGTCGTTCTCTGGGACATACAGTAGTGTCTTTCTCTGGGACATACAGTAGTGTCTTTCTCTGGGACATACAGTAGTGTCTTTCTCTGGGACATACAGTAGTGTCTTTCTCTGGGACCTACAGTAGTAGAGGGAGAGGAGGGATAGATAGGCCACGCTCCAAATGGCACCCTATTCCCTAGACAGAGTAATGAAAATTCCACTACATGGACTCCAGAGGGCTATCTTCTGGTGTTTTATCATCTCCTAAAGACAGCAGCAAGGTTCCTGGGAAAGATAAAAAGGACATTATTCCCCTTTTTCCAGGGAGGGGGGAGGGAGGGAGAGAGCGAGAAAGAAAGAGAGATTAAGGTGGAGACAGAAAGAGATGCAGAGAGAGACAGAGAGAGAGCGAGAACGTGAGAGACAGAGCGAGAGATAGGGACAGAGAGAGAGAGAGAGAGGAAGCAAAAGTGAGAGACAGGGAGAGAGAGAGACAGAGAGAGACAGAGAGAGAGAGAGACAGAGAGAGAGACAAAAATAGAGAGAGAGAGACAAAGAGAGAGAGAGAGAGAGAGACAGAGAGAGACGAGAACGTGATGGATGGAGATTAGACAGTAATCTGTTCTCAGAGAAGCAATTGCTGCTTTATCTGTGTGGCTCAGCTATAAACTCAGATTATAAAACAGGTTTTCATAATTCTATAAGCGCTCCAGATATCATCCCCTCAAAAGATTGCATGTAAGGGAAATGGAACCACATTAAATATCCAGCCATAACATAGATGAGACAGGGCAAGAACTATAGTCGCTCCTTGAGCTCTCCTCAACACGCCTACAATCCAGTCTGTTATTCTACAGGACATTTGATTGAGGGTTTCCCTATGACCTCACTCTGACTTTAGTATATACAGTTGAAGTCGGAAGTTTACAAACACTTGGAGTCATTAAACAGGTTGGAGTCATTAAAACTTGTTTTTCAACCACTCCACAAATTTCTTGTTAACAAACTATAGTTTTGGCAAGTCGGTTAGGACATCTACTTTCTGCATGACACAAGTAATTTTTCCAACAATTGTTTACAGACAGATTATTTAACTTTTAATTCACTGTATCACAATTCCAGTGGGTCAGAAGTTTACATACACTAAGTTGACTGTGCCTTTATACAGCTTGGAAAATTCCAGAAAATGATGTCATGGCTTTAGAAGCTTCTGATAGAAGCTTCTGAGTCAATTGGAGGTGTACCTGTGGATGTATTTCAAGGCCTACCTTCAAACTCAGTGCCTCTTTGCTTGACATCATGGGAGAATCAAAAGAAATCAGTCAAGACCACAGAAAAAATATTGTAGACCTCCACGAGTCTGGTTCATCCTTGGGAGCAATTTCCCAATGCCTGAAGGTACCACATTCATCTGTACAAACAATAGTACGCAAGTATAAACACCATGGAACCACGCAGCTGTCATACCGCTCAGGAAGGAGACGTGTTCTGTCTCCTAGAGATGAACGTACTTCGGTGCAAAAAGTGAAAATCAATCCTAGAACAACAGCAAAGGACCTTGTAAAGATACTGGAGGAAACAGGTACAAAAGTATCTATATCCACAGTAAAACGAGTCCTATATCGACATAACCTGAAAGGCCGCTCAGCAAGGAAGAAGCCACTGCTCCAAAACCGCCATAAAAAAGCCAGACTACGGTTTGCAACTGCAGATGGGGACAAAGATCGAAATTTTGGGGAGAAATGTCCTCTGGTCTGAAGAAACAAAAATATAACTTTTTGGCCATAATGACCGTCGTTATGTTTGGAGGAGAAAGGGGGAGGCTTGCAAGCCGAAGAACACCATCCCAACCGTGAAGAACGGGGGTGGCAACATCATGTTGTGGGGGTTCTTTGCTGCAGGACAGACTGGTGCACTTCACAAAATAGATGGCATCATGAGGAAAGAAAATGATATGGATATATTGAAGCAACATCTCAAGACATCAGTTAGGAAGTCTTCCAAATGGACAATGACCCCAAGCATACTTCCAAAGTTGTGGCAAAATAGCTTAAGGACAACAAAGTTAAGGTATTGGAGTGGCCATCACAAAGCCCTGACCTCAATCCTATAGAAAATATGTGAGCAGAACTGACAAAGTGTGTGTGAGCAAGGAGGCCTACAAACCTGACTCAGTTACACCAGCTCTGTCAGGAGGAATGGGACAAAATTCACCCAACTTATTATGGAAGGCTACCCAAAACGTTTGACCCAAGTTAAACAATTTAAAGGCAATGCTACCAAATACTAATTGAGTGTATGTAAACTTCTGACCCACTGGGAATGTGATGAAAGAAATAAAAGCTGAAATAAATGATTCTCTCTACTACTATTCTGACATATCACATTCTTAAAATAAAGTGGTGATCCTAAGACAGGGAATTTTTACTAGGATTAAATGTCAGGGATTGTGAAAACTGAGTTTAAATGTATTTAGGTAAGGTGTATGTAAACTTCCGATTTCAAATGTACTGTTAAATATCAGATTTCAAAACCAGCTATATGAATTCTCGTTTTTCCCTCTCATTGACCCATTGTCACAAATGGACAAAAAAAAGTGATGTGAAAGTGATGCATTTGTCCTCCAGAGGTGACGTTTGGGCAGCGTGCACTCTGTCACGCAGCAAGTCCTTTGAGTAACACGTCTGCAATGGTAGCTCCTCTCAAAGAGAGTTCTAAATATAGGATCAGTTTAACCTTTTAGATCATAATGAATATTATTATATGGACAGAAGGGACCTGATCCTAGATCAGCACTCCTATTCTGAGATGTTTTTTGAATATGTTGTCATTGTCCTGTGGGACCAGGGAGCTGGGCCAGAGAGGCCCCCTGAACCAGCCAACCTCGAAGGCATGTTGTCCATTGGATCTGGTTAAAACTGGAATCTATTCCTTTCAACCTCGGCCAGGACTCAAATATCACAGCTGACCAACGGAGGGATGGACGCCAATGACCATGGAGAACAATGGAGAACATAATGGTTAATAACTGACTCATATGGCATTCATTTTGTGTGGTGTGGATATTTTCTTTTCACACCGTCCTTTTCAGCACGGTTCCAGTAACTATGATGGACGGGTAACCAGTGTAGCTTGGTTTGGCTCGGCTCAGTAACACGAAAAGCCCTTAAGGCATCGTCCACCTCTCTCTCGAATCTGGCTCTTGCCCAGAATTGACCCATAATTCAGAGCTGTAAAAATTCAGAGCGTCTGACCGGATCACAAGGGCACATTGAAATGACTTCCAACCTACATACATACATACATACATACCAGACAGAGAGATAAGCCCTGGTGCCCCAGACAGAACTCTCTGACACACTGGCCATTTGATTGGGTTATCAGCCCAGCAGATAAATTAAGTCGCCACACTACCCTCCATCCTCTTCTCTTCACTGCTGGGGCCAGAGCAGAGAATTATCTTAGTGACAATGACGTTCTTTCAGAGCCACCAAAGAACCAATCTGAGCTGAGAAGCTGAGGGAAGGAAGAGGACTACAGACACAGAGGAAAGAGATCCCAATGCTTGCTGTTCCACTGTAGTGTGTTTGATCTAAATTGCTCTGGCGTAGGAATGTATTCCAGTCAACTGGCTGTGTCGTCGTGGCTGTTGTCGCCGTGGCTGTTGTCGCCGTGGATATTGTAGGACAGGGAGGGAGGGCTGTTGTAGGACAGGGCGGGAGGGCTGTTGAAGGACAGGGAGGGAGGGCTGTTGTAGGACAGGGCAGGAGGGCTGTTGAAACACAGGGAGGGAGGGCTGTTGAAGGACAGGGAGGGAGGGCTGTTGAAGGACAGGGAGGGAGGGCTGTTGAAGGACATGTAAGGAGGGCTGTTGAAGGATATGTAGGGAGGGCTGTTGAAGGACAGGGAGGGAGGGCTGTTGAAGTACAGGGAGGGAGGGCTGTTGAAATACAGGGCGGGAGGGCTGTTGAAGGACAGGGAGGGAGGGCTGTTGAAGGACAGGGCGGGAGGGCTGTTGAAGGACAGGGCGGGAGGGCTGTTGTAGGACAGGGCGGGAGGGCTGTTGAAGGACATGTAGGGAGGTCTGTTGAAGGACAGGGAGGGAGGGCTGTTGAAGTACAGGGAGGGAGGGCTGCTGAAATACAGGGCGGGAGGGCTGTTGAAGGACAGGGAGGGAGGGCTGTTGAAGTACAGGGCGGGAGGACTGTTGAAGGACAGGGAGGGAGGGCTGTTGTAGGACAGGGCGGGAGGGCTGTTGAAGGACAGGGAGGGAGGGCTGTTGAAGGACAGGGCGGGAGGGCTGTTGAAGGACAGGGAGGGAGGGCTGTTGAAGGACAGGGAGGGAGGGCTGTTGTAGGACAGGGAGGGAGGGCTGTTGTAGGACAGGGCGGGAGGGCTGTTGTAGGACAGGGCGGGAGGGCTGTTCTAGGACAGGGCGGGAGGGCTGTTGAAGGATAGGGAGGGAGGGCTGTTGAAGGACAGGGAGGGAGGGCTGTTGAAGTACAGGGCGGGAGGGCGTTGAAGGCCAGGGAGGGAGGGCTGTTGTAGGACAGGGCGGGAGGGCTGTTGAAGGGCAGGGAGGGAGGGCTGTTGTAGGACAGGGCGGGAGGGCTGTTGTAGGACAGGGCGGGAGGGCTGTTGTAGGACAGGGCGGGAGGGCTGTTGTAGGACAGGGCGGGAGGGCTGTTGAAGGACAGGGAGGGAGGGCTGTTGAAGGACAGGGAGGGAGGGCTGTTGAAGTACAGGGCGGGAGGACTGTTGAAGGACAGGGAGGGAGGGCTGTTGTAGGACAGGGCGGGAGGGCTGTTGAAGTACAGGGAGGGAGGGCTGTTGTAGGACAGGGAGGGAGGGCTGTTGAAGGACATACAAGGAGGGCTGTTGAAGGATATGTAGGGAGGGCTGTTGAACGACAGGGAGGGAGGGCTGTTGAAGGACATGTAGGGAGGGCTGTTGAAGGACAGGGAGGGAGGGCTGTTGAAGTACAGGGAGGGAGGGCTGTTGAAGAACAGCGCGGGAGGACTGTTGAAGGACAGGGAGGGAGGGCTGTTGTAGGACAGGGCGGGAGGGCTGTTGAAGACAAGGGAGGGAGGGCTGTTGAAGGACAGGGAGGGAGGGCTGTTGAAGGACAGGGAGGGAGGGCTGTTGAAGGACAGGGAGGGAAGGCTGTTGAAGGACAGGGAGGGAGGGCTGTTGAAGGACAGGGAGGGAGGGCTGTTGAAGGACAGGGAGGGAGGGCTGTTGTAGGAAAGGGAGGGAGGGCTGTTGAAGGACAGGGAGGGAGGGCTGTTCTAGGACAGGGCGGGAGGGCTGTTGAAGGACAGGGAGGGAGGGCTGTTGAAGGACAGGGAGGGAGGGCTGTTGAAGGACAGGGAGGGAGGGCTGTTGAAGTACAGGGAGGGAGGGCTGTTGAAGAACAGCGCGGGAGAACTGTTGAAGGACAGGGAGGGAGGGCTGTTGTAGGACAGGGCGGGAGGGCTGTTGAAAGACAGGGAGGGAGGGCTGTTGAAGGACAGGGAGGGAGGGAGGGCTGTTGAAGGACAGAGAGGGAGGGCTGTTGAAGGACAGGGAGGGAGGGCTGTTGAAGGACAGGGAGGGAGGGCTGTTGAAGGACAGGGAGGGAGGGCTGTTGAAGGACAGGGAGGGAGGGCTGTTGTAGGACAGGCGGGAGGGCTGTTGAAGGACAGGGAGGGAGGGCTGTTCTAGGACAGGGCGGGAGGGCTGTTGAAGGACAGGGAGGGAGGGCTGTTGAAGGACAGGGAGGGAGGGCTGTTGAAGGACAGGGAGGGAGGGCTGTTGAAGGACAGGGAGGGAGGGCAGTTGAAAGACAGGGAGGGAGGGCTGTTGAAGGACAGGGAGGGAGGGCTGTTGAAGGACAGGGAGGGAGGGCTGTTGAAGGACAGGGAGGGAGGGCTGTTGAAGTACAGGGAGGGAGGGCTGTTGAAGAACAGCGCGGGAGAACTGTTGAAGGACAGGGAGGGAGGGCTGTTGTAGGACAGGGCGGGAGGGCTGTTGAAGGACAGGGAGGGAGGGCTGTTGAAGGACAGGGAGGGAGGGAGGGCTGTTGAAGGACAGGGAGGGAGGGCTGTTGAAGGACAGGGAGGGAAGGCTGTTGAAGGACAGGGAGGGAGGGCTGTTGAAGGACAGGGAGGGAGGGCTGTTGAAGGACAGGGAGGGAGGGCTGTTGTAGGACAGGCGGGAGGGCTGTTGAAGGACAGGGAGGGCTGTTCTAGGACAGGGCGGGAGGGCTGTTGAAGGACAGGGAGGGAGGGCTGTTGAAGGACAGGGAGGGAGGGCTGTTGAAGGACAGGGAGGGAGGGCAGTTGAAAGACAGGGAGGGAGGGCTGTTGAAGGACAGGGAGGGAGGGCTGTTGAAGGACAGGGAGGGAGGGCTGTTGAAGTACAGGGAGGGAGGGCTGTTGAAGGACAGGGAGGGAGGACTGTTGAAGGACAGGGAGGGAGGGCTGGGATGTTGAAGTACAGAGAGAGAGAGGGATGTTGAAGGACAGAGAGAGGGATGTT
Organism: Salmo salar; assembly: GCF_965601325.2. Taxonomy (NCBI): domain Eukaryota; kingdom Metazoa; phylum Chordata; class Actinopteri; order Salmoniformes; family Salmonidae; genus Salmo; species Salmo salar. The sequence goes on from NC_138300.1 coordinate 117,277,795, forward strand.
GAAGGACAGAGAGAGGGATGTTGAAGGACAGAGAGAGGGATGTTAAAGGACAGAGAGAGGGCTGTTAAAGGACAGAGAGAGAGGGATGTTGAAGGACAGAGAGAGAGGGATGTTGAAAGACAGAGAGAGATGTTGAAACAGAGAGAGAGGGTTGTTGAAGGACAGAGAGAGATGTTGAAACAGAGAGAGAGGGATGTTGAAGGACAGAGAGAGAGGGATGTTGAAGGACAGGGAGGGAGGGATGTTGTCCTCTTGGTGTTGATTATCTTTTAGTGTTTTTATTCATGAGGTGGTTTTCTCAGATAAAGAGAAGAAGGATGTAGAAGAATAGAAGAAGAATATAGAACAGACAACATTACCTCTATTATTATCATCACTGCTAGGCTAAAGGTTACTTGTATACAGGCTTGGTATTTCTAGGAAACAGCCAACATTTCCAAAAAAACTAATAATTTAAATGACGTCCCAATCCTCATGTGTGGATTATATGTAATCTATACACAGTATTAATAATTAAAATATAATACAATGAGATGACAAGTACATCCCAATTACTGTACGCGTAGTCAGAATATTGGGATTACACTTCTAAATATTAAGGCTGCAATATGTAACTTTTTGGGTGACCCGACCAAATTCACATAGAAATGTGAGTTATAGATCTGTCATTCTCATTGAAAGCAAGTGTAAGATGCGGTAGATATGTTCTATGTGCAATATTTCGATTCTACCCATTCTTAAACGTAGTTTTTTTTCTCGATTTTGTACACCAGCTTCAAAAATATGAAAATACTAAACTCAGCAAAAAAAGAAATGTCCCTTTTTCAAGACCCTGTCTTTCAAAGATAATTCATAAAAATCCAAATCACTTCACAGATCTTCATTGTAAAGGGTTTAAACACTGTTTCCCATGCTTGTTCAATGAACCATAAACAATTAATGAACATGCACCTGTAGAACGGTCGTTAAGACACTAACAGCTTACAGACGGTAGGCAATTAAGGTCCCAGTTATGAAAACTTAGGACACTAAAGAGGCCTTTCTACTGACTCTGAAAAACACCAAAAGAAAGATGCCCAGGGTCCCTGCTCATCTGCGTGAACGTGCCTTAGGCATGCTGCAAGGAGGCATGAGGACTGCAGATGTGGCCAGGGCAAGACACTGCAATGTCCGTACTGTGAGACGCCTAAAACAGTGCTACGGGGAGACAGGACAGACAGCTGATCGTCCTCGCAGTGGCAGACCACGTGTAACAAAACCTGCACAGGATCGGTACATCCGAACATCACACCTGCGGGACAGGTACAGGATTGCAACAACAACTGCCCAAGTTACACCAGAAACGCACAATCCCTCCATCAGTGCTCAGACTCTCCGCAATAGGCTGAGAGAGGCTGTACTGGCAGCTTGTAGGCCTGTTTTAAGAGAGGTTGGACTGGGGGCTTGTAGGCCTGTTTTAAGAGAGGCTGAACTGGAGGCTTGTAGGCCTACAGGTCCTCACCTCACCAGACATCACCGGCAACAATGTCGCCTATGGGCACAAACCCACTGTCATTGGACCAGACAGGACTGGCAAAAAGTGCTCTTCCCTGATGAGTTGCGGTTTTGTCTCACCAGGGGTGATGGTCGGATTTGCATTTATTGTCGAAGGAATGAGCGTTACACCGAGGCCTGTTCTCTGGGGCGGGATCGATTTGGAAGTGGAGGGTCCGTCATGGTCTGGGGCGGTGTGTCACAGCATCATCAGACTGAGCTTGTTGTCATTACAGGCAATCTCAACGCTGTGCGTTACAGGGAAGACATCCTCCTCCCTCATGTGGTATCCTTCCTGCAGGCTCATCCTGACATGACCCTCCAGCATGACAATGCCACCAGCCATACTGCTCGTTCTGTGCGTGATTTCCTGCAAGACAGGAATGTCAGTGTTCTGCCATGGCCAGCAAAGAGCCCGGATCTCAATCCCATTGAGCTCGTCTGGGACCTGTTGGATCGGAGGGTGAGGGCTAGGGTCCAGTAACTTGCAGGTGCCTTGGTGGAAGAGCGGGGTAACATCTCACAGCAAGAACTGGAAAATATCTGGTGCAGTCCATGAGGAGGAGATGCACTGCAGTACTTAATGCAGCTGGTGGCTACACCAGATACTGACTGTTACTTTCGATTTTGACCCCACCTTTGTACAGGGACACATTATTCCATTTCTGTTAGTTACCTGTCTGTGGAACTTGTTCAGTTTATGTCTCAGTTGTTGAATCTTATGTTCATACAAATATTTACACTAAGTTTGCTGAAAATAAACACAGTTGACAGTGAGAGGACATTTCTTTTTTTACTGAGTTTATATCTTTGGTTATTAAAAAGATATTTCACAGCGGTTTAGATGGTATAATGATTATCTACACAGTTTCTTGTCACATAAACTGAAATGAGGAAAACAATTCTAATTTTAGCAAACAGGAAACGTCGGAGCTGCATAGTGCACCTTTAATACATCAAGCTGTAAACAGTTCTCTTCGGGATGGTAAAAACAACATTCCTAATGCCAGCTCTACTCTCTGCCTCTTCTTTTTCTCTCTGTCCTTTCTCTTCTTTCCAGCCACTAACTGCTACAGGCTTGGAGTTGGTAGGTATGCTGGTAAATGTCCAATATATTTTAAATTAGAAAAACAAATACATATGGGAATATGGGATAAAATACACCAAGCTGTTAACAGTCCTCTTAGGCATAGAACAACATTCCTGGTGCCTTCTCCCTCCGCTGTCCTAACTGTGGCAGCAACCTCGCCTGAGAGAGAAGAATTCTCCATAGCTGACAGAACGCATTAGACTTCCAGCAAACATGTCTAATGATAATTTTTCTGACGCTGGAGACGATTGGTACGTTTAAATGTTCCTTAACCTGTGACCTGGGAATCTGGGTGTTCGATTGGGTGTGGTGAAAAAAAATGGGAGTGGCTTTACTGTGGGACAATTTTTTATGACTAATGGGTTTTTGACCTCAATCTTCTCTAATAATTTTGAAGCCCTAGACACACAAAGATTATGGTGGGGTATGTATTAAGCTTTTAAACAGCATGCGTACCACAGGCAGGGATGAGAACAACAGAAAAACAGCATCCAGATCCAGCTTTGTTTTGGTGTGAAGAAAGATGAAAAGGGACATGGACTGGAACATTTATCTGAGGTTGAATGGAGATGGAGGGAGAGGAGAAAATCTCTGATAGATTTGCAGTAGGATTTGTTTATCATCCCATGTCTTTTGTCTCTTACCCCAAGGGGAGAATTTTCCCAGGTTTCCCGTGGCTGTGTTTGGGGGGGGGGGGGGGGGTTTAGGGGATAAAAAAAGAAAGAAAGAAAGAAGGAAGGAAGGAAGGAAGAAAAGCTCATTGGTTTTAGCAGCTTGCTAGCTATCCAATCTATCATCCCAGTCGGATTAAGAGCCCTTCAGTAGCGGAGGCTGAGCCCTTGACATGGTCCCTAACCCTGGACCGGGGGGGGGGGGGCAGAGTGGAAAGGACACACACACACTCTGGGGGGGACTGGTGGAGTGTAAAAGGCAGTGGTATTAGAGAACCAGGACCTAAATGAGTCACAAGTGTCAGTCGGCCCCCTGAACCATAGCAAATCCACTTTGTCACCTTTATTCACGAGCTGACAGCTAAGTGTCTACCGACCATCTTGTTACATCAATCAGTGTTGCATGTGATGGGTCTAGGAGGATGAAACGAATCCTCTTATTCAACATTTATTTCACCAGGTTGTCCCATTGAGGTCAGGTTTTTAGAAAAGACCTATTTTTCAAGAGATGAAGCTGAGCTGAGCTCTCCCTCTGCTGCTTATGCCACAAAACTCCACACAGTGATGCGGTGTAATGTTCCACTACGCCATAGTGCAAGGTTCCTCAACTGGTGGCCGGCAGGTGATTTTATTTGGGTCCCCATGTTTTATTAATTTATTATAATGTTTTTTTTATTTATAATTTTCATTGGTTGGACATAAAATACTTAAAACACCAGGTAATCACCTCCAAGTGATTTTAATATTGGAAATCTGTTCCCAACGATTTCCACGCATAATAAAGAGACACGTGATCATACAAAAATGTAAGCAAGGTTTGAAATTATTATGTTTTAGTCAAATATTATATATGTTTTGGGCTTCTTGCGGTCAATTTGCAGTCTATACATTATTTGTAATTATGTTCCCGGTCCCTCGACCATCCGCTCAAGAAAAAATAAATAAAATCGCCCCGCTGCTGAATATAGCTGATGATCCCTGCCATAGTTTACACCCAGTGGTAATATAACATCCATTCAATAAGAGACAGAAACCACATGGCCGTGTGGAAAGAAGCCGTGGCCAGTGGGTTTAATGTACTCCTATTTTGGCAGGACAGGCTCTTTAAATCTCAGACATGTAAAGCGGGTTAAGAGCTGTGGTGGCATATTTGCTGAGCAATTAGACAACACAAATGGGCCAAGCCACTATACCAAGAGAGAGGGAGGAGGAAGAGGGGAGGTGGGACGGAGGAAGGAGGGTGATGGGTTCTTCTTAAGCCTATGCAAATCTAGGAAGAGAGCATGGGAAGGTTCTCGTGAGCGTTCAAGTACACACCTCTCCCAAAGCTCCTACTTCCACAGCCATCATACTGCTAGGGCTAGGGCAGCACTCCTGACCTGCTGTCTGTTCCAATGGGCAGACTAGAGGAC